>NC_092167.1:3448171-3480671 GCF_045791955.1 Oncorhynchus clarkii lewisi
AGCCAGATAGAAAAAGATGACAAGAAATAGAGAGTAAAAAATAATGGAGATACAGTAGGAATGATTAAAGAAATGAGAGGAGAGGAGAACAGGAAGAGAAGAGGAGAAGAGGACAGGAAGAGAGGAGGAGAAGAGAACAGGAAGAGAGGAGGAGAGGAGAACAGGAAGAGAAGAGGAGATGAGAACAGGAAGAGAAGAGGAGAACAGGAAGAGAGGAGGAGAGGAGAACAGGAAGAGAGGATGAGAGGAGAACAGAAAGAGAGGAGAACAGGAAGAGAGGAGGAGAGGAGAACAGAAAGAGAGGAGAGGAGAACAGGAAGAGAGGAGGAGAGGAGAACAGAAAGAGAGGAGAGGAGAACAGGAAGAGAGGAGGAGAGGAGAACATGAAGAGAGGAGGAGAGGAGAACAGTTAGAGACGAGGAAGAGAGGAGAGGAGAACAGGAAGAGAGGATGAGAGGAGAACAGTTAGAGACGAGGAAGAGAGGAGAGGAGAACAGGAAGAGAAGAGGAGAAGAGGAAAGGAGAACAGGAAAAGAAGAGGAGGAGAGGAGAACTGGAAGAGAGGAAATGGAAAGGAAGACACAATGACATGAGAAACAGGAGGAGATGAAAGTGAATCAACATTGACACTTTAAGGACAGGAGGGAGAGTCAGGAGTCTGATCACAGACACCACACACACACATTACAACATGATTGACAGACTAGTCCCAGAATTGAGTGTCATTCCACTGGCAGGATGAGTAGGGGATCTGTCAGTGGCTGTCTTCTCCACTCGACATCACAACGCTGGCTCACACACTGGACAGGTCTCGTAAAGGACTGGGGCCATAGCTAAGAACTGGTCTGAGAGCAGTTTGAAGGCTGTGCAGTTGAATGGGGCAGGCTGGTGTGTTCATCTAAGATCTGACTGCGTGACTCGACATCACATAACAGGCAGGATAACTGATTGCACAGGTCTACTGAGAGGCATTATACTGATCCTAATGCTATGGGGCGACTATAGAGTTGATTGGGACAAGGCTAAGAACTGACCTGAAAGCAGTCTGAGACCTGTGAGTGAAGTTGAATGGGGTAGAGACATGGAGTAGGGTTAATAGCTGATCTCAGTGGAAGTTCATTGGAAGATTGACTGCAACAGGGCTGGGGAGTGAGGTTAGTAAGAACTGACCTCAGTTCAGTGTAAGGCCCATGTCATTGACTGCAACAGGGATGGGGAGTAAGGCTAGTAAGGACTTACCTCAGTTCAGTGTAAGGCCATGTCATTGACTGCAACAGGGCTGGGGAGTAAGGCTAGTAAGAACTGATCTCAGTTCAGTGATACAGTAGGTGGTTTTATTAAAGGGTGAGAAAAAAGATGACCTTCTTGAGCTGGTTCTCCATCTTGATGAACTCGTCTTTCCTCTGTTCCAGAGACATCTCCAGACTCTTCAGTTTAGAGTCCTTCTTCAGACCGGAGGAGACCAGGGACGAAGCATGTTCCTTAAGGTCTAACAGGTTGGTCTGGGAGGGAGGGGGGAGAGGGGGGGAGAGGGAGGGAGGGAGGGAGGGGGGAGGGAGAGGCGGGGAGAGAGGGAGGGAGGGGGGAGAGGCAGGGAGGGAGGGAGGGAGGGAGGGAGGGAGGGAGGGAGGGGGGGAGAGAGGGAGGGAGGGAGGGAGGGAGGGAGGGAAGAGAGGGAGGGAGGGATGGAGGGGAGAGAGGGAGGGAGGGAGAGGGGGGGAGAGAGGGAGGGAGGGAGGGAGGGAGGGGAGAGGGAGGGAGGGAGGGAGGGAGGGAGGGAGGGAGGGAGGGAGGGAGGGGGGAGGGAGAGAGGTAGGGAGGGGGGAGGGAGGGAGGGGGGAGAGAGGGAGGGGGGGAGGGGGAGGGAGGGAGGGAGGGAGGGAGAGAGAGAGGGAGTGAGGGAGGGGGGAGGGAGAGAGGTAGGGAGGGGGGAGGGAGGGAGGGGGGGGGGAGAGAGGGAGGGGGGGAGGGGGAGGGAGGGACAAAGACGGGAAGAGAAAATAAAAGTCAAAAGTAATTCAAAGGACAAAGTGTTATTCAAGCTTCCAGTTACATTCTCTGAGTGGAATACAAAGTTAATGTTCAATTAAGAGCAAATCAATGCTAACTTGATGGGCTAGAAACCTGTCGTGGCAACCACACACACACACACACACACACACACACACACACACACACACACACACACACACACACACACCTCTCTTCTGTCCTATCGCTCACTGTCACGGACAATAAGCCCATCCTGTCAGGGTAACAGGAAGGCCCCAAATGTCTTTCCCATCGTTCCATAACCCATCATTCAGTAGGGCGACATGGGAACATGGCGGGGTTGGAGTAAACATCACGCTGTCTGGTGGAGCAGCAGATACTGACCTCCATCATGACACCATATCCTCTACCTCTCTCTACCTCTCTCTCTACCTCGCTCTACCTCTCTCTCTACCTCGCTCTACCTCTCTCTCTACCTCGCTCTACCTCTCTCTCTACCTCGCTCTACCTCGCTCTACCTCGCTCTACCTCTCTCTACCGCTCTCTCTACCTCTCTCTCTCTACCTCTCTCTACCTCTCTTTCTCTCTCTCTACCTCTCTTTCTCTATCTCTACATCTCTCTCTCTCTCTCTCTCTCTCTCTCTAATTCAATTTAAGGGCTTTGTTAGCATGGGAAACATCTCTCTCTCTCCCTCCCTCCCTCCCTCCACAATACAGAACAGTCTGATCACGTCTCCATGTTTCTCCATGTTCTGATCCACAATCCAAATACACAGCCTTCCATCCACGAAGAACTGTTTTCTGTCTTTCTTTTTACCCTCTCTCTCTCTCTTCCAGAGAGTGAGAGAGAGAGAGAGTGAGAGAGAGAGAAAGAGAAAGAAAGAGAGAGAGAGACAGAGACAGAGAGACAGAGACAGAGAGAGAAAGAAAGAGAGAGAGAGAGACAGACAGAGAGAGGGTCGAGTTGGGTTAGAAAAACACTGCTTTCTGGCTTGTTGTCCAGTCTTTATGATTGCTTTGCAGAGGAGAGGGAGAACAGAGGGACGGGAGAAGGAGAGAAGCTTGTGAAAGTTCATTGATGCTAACACGCCACGTATTGTAAGGCAGTCTGGGAGACAAGCATTTAGGTCACTGGGGTGGATTACATTATGAATCAGAATCAAACATATATGACAACCTGCCTTCAGAGGAGCTTAAACATTTATCCACAAACAGATTCAGACCAACGAGCCCACAGATACAATTGAAGTCGGAAGTTTACATACACCTTAGCCAAATATATTTAAACTCAGTTTTTACCATTTCTGACATTTAATCCCAGTAAAAATTCCCTGACTTAGGTCAGTTAGGATCACCACTTTATTTTAAGAATGTGAAATGTCAGAATAATAGTAGGAAAGAATGATTGATTTCAGCTTTTATTTATTTCATTTTGCCATGATGTCAAGCAAAGTGGCACTGAGTTTGAAGGTAGGCCTTGAAATACATCCACAGGTACACCTCCAATTGACTCAAATGATGTCAACTAGCTGTTTAAAGGCGCAGTCAACTTAGTGTATTTAAACTTCTGACCCACTGGAATTGTGATACAGTGAATTAAAAGTGAAATAATCTGTCTCTAAACAATTGTTGGAAAAATTACTTGTGTCATGCACAAAGTAGATGTCCTAACCGACTTTCCAAAACTATAGTTTGTTTACAAGAAATGTGTGGATTGGTTTAAACATGTGTTTTAATGACTCCAACCAAAGTGTATGTAACCTTCCGACTTCAACTGTACCTACACCTGGATGAGAAGGAGAGAAGAGAGTGATGGGGTGGTTTAAAGAGAGAGAGGGGTGAGGGGCAGAGATCAGCTGGGAGAGGATGGAGAGAGGTGAGAAATGGTTGTAAGAAAGACAAACTGGAGGCTAAAGTATGTTGGTACAGCTGGATGTTATAGTGTGTTGGTAGCTGGATGTTATAGTGTGTTGGTACAGCTGGATGTTATAGTGTGTTGGTAGCTGGATGTTATAGTATGTTGGTACAGCTGGATGTTATAGTATGTTGGTACAGCTGGATGTTATAGTGTGTTGGTAGCTGGATGTTATAGTATGTTGGTAGCTGGATGTTATAGTGTGTTGGTAGCTGGATGTTATAGTGTGTTGGTACAGCTGGATGTTATAGTGTGTTGGTAGCTGGATGTTATAGTATGTTGGTAGCTGGATGTTATAGTGTGTTGGTAGCTGGATGTTATAGTATGTTGGTAGCTGGATGTTATAGTGTGTTGGTAGCTGGATGTTATAGTATGTTGGTAGCTGGATGTTATAGTGTGTTGGTAGCTGGATGTTATAGTGTGTTGGTAGCTGGATGTTATAGTGTGTTGGTAGCTGGATGTTATAGTGTGTTGGTAGCTGGATGTTATAGTGTGTTGGTAGCTGGATGTTATAGTGTGTTGGTACAGCTGGATGTTATAGTATGTTGGTACAGCTGGATGTTATAGTATGTTGGTAGCTGGATGTTATAGTATGTTGGTAGCTGGATGTTATAGTGTGTTGGTACAGCTGGATGTTATAGTATGTTGGTAGCTGGATGTTATAGTGTGTTGGTAGCTGGATGTTATAGTATGTTGGTACAGCTGGATGTTATAGTATGTTGGTAGCTGGATGTTATAGTGTGTTGGTACAGCTGGATGTTATAGTATGTTGGTAGCTGGATGTTATAGTATGTTGGTAGCTGGATGTTATAGTATGTTGGTAGCTGGATGTTATAGTGTGTTGGTAGCTGGATGTAATAGTATGTTGGTAGCTGGATGTTATAGTGTGTTGGTAGCTGGATGTTATAGTATGTTGGTAGCTGGATGTTATAGTATGTTGGTAGCTGGATGTTATAGTATGTTGGTAGCTGGATGTTATAGTATGTTGGTAGCTGGATGTTATAGTATGTTGGTAGCTGGATGTTATAGTGTGTTGATACAGCTGGATGTTATAGTATGTTGGTAGCTGGATGTTATAGTATGTTGGTAGCTGGATGCTATAGTATGTTGGTAGCTGGATGTTATAGTATGTTGGTAGCTGGATGTTATAGTGTGTTGGTAGCTGGATGTTATAGTATGTTGATACAGCTGGATGTTATAGTATGTTGGTAGCTGGATGTTATAGTATGTTGATACAGCTGGATGTTATAGTATGTTGGTAGCTGGATGTTATAGTATGTTGGTAGCTGGACGTTATAGTATGTTGGTAGCTGGATGTTATAGTGTGTTGGTAGCTGGATGTTATAGTATGTTGATACAGCTGGATGTTATAGTATGTTGGTAGCTGGATGTTATAGTATGTTGGTAGCTGGATGTTATAGTATGTTGGTAGCTGGATGTTATAGTATGTTGATACAGCTGGATGTTATAGTATGTTGGTACAGCTGGATGTTATAGTATGTTGGTAGCTGGATGTTATAGTATGTTGGTAGCTGGATGTTATAGTATGTTGGTAGCTGGATGTTATAGTATGTTGGTAGCTGGATGTTATAGTATGTTGGTAGCTGGATGTTCTAGTATGTTGGTAGCTGGATGTTATAGTATGTTGGTAGCTGGATGTTATAGTATGTTGGTACAGCTGGATGTTATAGTATGTTGGTACAGCTGGATGTTATAGTATGTTGATACAGCTAGATGTTATAGTATGTTGGTAGCTGGATGTTATAGTATGTTGGTAGCTGGATGTTATAGTATGTTGGTACACCTGGATGTTATAGTATGTTGGTACAGCTGGATGTTATAGTATGTTGGTAGCTGGATGTTATAGTATGTTGATACAGCTGGATGTTATAGTGTGTTGGTAGCTGGATGTTATAGTATGTTGGTAGCTGGATGTTATAGTGTGTTGATACAGCTGGATGTTATAGTATGTTGGTAGCTGGATGTTATAGTATGTTGGTAGCTGGATGTTATAGTATGTTGGTAGATGGATGTTATAGTATGTTGGTAGCTGGATGTTATAGTATGTTGGTAGCTGGATGTTATAGTATGAAGATACAGCTGGATGTTATAGTATGTTGGTAGCTGGATGTTATAGTATGTTGGTAGCTGGATGTTATAGTATGTTGGTAGCTGGATGTTATAGTATGTTGGTAGCTGGATGTTATAGTATGTTGGTACAGCTGGATGTTATAGTATGTTGGTACAGCTGGATGTTATAGTATGTTGATACAGCTGGATGTTATAGTATGTTGGTAGCTGGATGTTATAGTATGTTGGTAGCTGGATGTTATAGTATGTTGGTACACCTGGATGTTATAGTATGTTGGTACAGCTGGATGTTATAGTATGTTGGTAGCTGGATGTTATAATGTGTTGGTAGCTGGATATTAAAGTATGTTGGTAGCTGGATGTTATAGTGTGTTGGTAGCTGGATGTTATAGGATGTTGATACAGCTGGATGTTATAGTGTGTTGGTAGCTGGATGTTATAGTATGTTGGTAGCTGGATCTTATAGTATGTTGGTACAGCTGGATGTTATAGTATGTTGGTACAGCTGGATGTTATAATATGTTGGTACAGCTAGATGTTATAGTATGTTGGTAGCTGGATGTTATAGTATGTTGGTAGCTGGATGTTATAGTATGAAGATACAGCTGGATGTTCTAGTATGTTGTTAGCTGGATGTTATAGTATGTTGGTAGCTGGATGTTATAGTGTGTTGATACAGCTGGATGTTATAGTATGTTGGTAGCTGGATGTTATAGTATGTTGATACAGCTGGATGTTATAGTATGTTGGTAGCTGGATTTTATAGTATGTTGGTAGCTGGATGTTATAGTATGTTGGTAGCTGGATGTTATAGTATGTTGATACAGCTGGATGTTATAGTATATTGGTAGCTGGATGTTATAGTATGTTGGTAGCTGGATGTTATAGTATGTTGGTAGCTGGATGTTATAGTATGTTGGTAGCTGGATGTTATAGTATGTTGGTACAGTTGGATGTTATAGTGTGTTGGTAGCTGGATGTTCTAGTATGTTGGTAGCTGGATGTTATAGTATGTTGGTAGCTGGATGTTAAAGTATGTTGGTACAGCTGGATGTTATAGTATGTTGGTACAGCTGGATGTTATAGTGTGTTGGTAGCTGGATGTTATAGTATGTTGGTACAGCTGGATGTTATAGTATGTTGGTAGTTGGATGTTATAGTATGTTGATAGCTGGATGTTATAGTGTGTTGGTAGCTGGATGTTAAAGTATGTTGGTAGCTGGATGTTATAGTGTGTTGGTAGCTGGGTGTTATAGTGTGTTGGTAGCTGGGTTTTATAGTATGTTGGTAGCTGGATGTTATAGTGTGTTGGTAGCTGGATGTTATAGTGTGTTGGTAGCTGGGTTTTATAGTATGTTGGTAGCTGGATGTTATAGTATGTTGGTAGCTGGATGTTATAGTTTGTTGGTAGCTGGGTGTTATAGTGTGTTGGTAGTTGGATGTTATAGTATGTTGGTAGCTGGATGTTATAGTGTGTTGGTAGCTGGATGTTATAGTATGTTGGTAGCTGGATGTTATAGTGTGTTGGTAGCTGGATGTTATAGTGTGTTGGTAGCTGGATGTTATAGTATGTTGGTAGCTGGATGTTATAGTATGTTGGTAGCTGGATGTTATAGTATGTTGGTAGCTGGATGTTATAGTATGTTGGTAGCTGGATGTTATAGTATGTTGGTAGCTGGATGTTATAGTGTGTTGGTAGCTGGATGTTATAGTGTGTTGGTAGCTGGATGTTATAGTGTGTTGGTAGCTGGATGTTATAGTATGTTGGTAGCTGGATGTTATAGTATGTTGGTAGCTGGATGTTATAGTATGTTGGTAGCTGGATGTTATAGTATGTTGGTACAGCTGGATGTTATAGTATGTTGGTAGCTGGATGTTATAGTATGTTGGTACAGCTGGATGTTATAGTATGTTGGTAGCTGGATGTTATAGTGTGTTGGTAGCTGGATGTTATAGTATGTTGGTAGCTGGATGTTATAGTATGTTGGTACAGCTGGATGTTATAGTATGTTGGTAGCTGGATGTTATAGTATGTTGGTACAGCTGGATGTTATAGTGTGTTGGTAGCTGGATGTTATAGTATGTTGATACAGCTGGATGTTATAGTATGTTGGTACAGCTGGATGTTATAGTATGTTGGTAGCTGGATGTTATAGTATGTTGGTAGCTGGATGTTATAGTATGTTGGTACAGCTGGAGAAGGGAAGTGGCTTGGTGGTTGGGTTTTATAGTGTGTTGGTAGCTGGATGTTATAGTATGTTGGTAGCTGGATGTTATAGTATGTTGGTACAGCTGGATGTTATAGTATGTTGGTAGCTGGATGTTATAGTATGTTGGTACAGCTGGATGTTATAGTATGTTGGTAGCTGGATGTTATAGTGTGTTGGTAGCTGGATGTCAGTATGTTGGTAGCTGGATGTTATAGTATGTTGGTAGCTGGATGTTATAGTATGTTGGTAGCTGGATGTTATAGTATGTTGGTGGTTGGGTGTTATAGTATGTTGGTAGCTGGGTTTTATAGTATGTTGGTAGCTGGATGTTATAGTATGTTGGTAGCTGGATGTTAGTGGTAGGCTTGATTACCACAACAGTGGTAGGCTTGATTACCAACAACGATGAGACGGCCTACAGGGAGGAGGTGAGGGCCCTCGGAGTGTGGTGTCAGGAAAACAACCTCACACTCAACGTCAACAAAACTAAGGAGATGATTGTGGACTTCAGGAAACAGCAGAGGGAACACCCCCCTATCCACATCGATGGAACAGTAGTGGAGAGGGTAGCAAGTTTTAAGTTCCTCGGCATACACATCACAGACAAACTGAATTGGTCCACTCACACAGACAGCATCGTGAAGAAGGCGCAGCAGCGCCTCTTCAACCTCAGGAGGCTGAAGAAATTCGGCTTGTCACCAAAAGCACTCACAAACTTCTACAGATGCACAATCGAGAGCATCCTGGCGGGCTGTATCACCGCCTGGTATGGCAACTGCACCGCCCTCAACCGTAAGGCTCTCCAGAGGGTAGTGAGGTCTGCACAACGCATCACCGGGGGCAAACTACCTGCCCTCCAGGACACCTACACCACCCGATGTCACAGGAAGGCCATAAAGATCATCAAGGACATCAACCACCCGAGCCACTGCCTGTTCACCCCGCTATCATCCAGAAGGCGAGGTCAGTACAGGTGCATCAAAGCTGGGACCGAGAGACTGAAAAACAGCTTCTATCTCAAGGCCATCAGACTGTTAAACAGCCACCACTAACACTGAGTGGCTGCTGCCAACACACTGACACTGACTCAACTCCAGCCACTTTAATAATGGGAATTGATGGGAAATGATGTAAATATATCACTAGCCACTTTAAACAATGCTACCTTATATAAATGTTACTTACCCTACATTATTCATCTCATACGCATACGTATATACTGTACTCTATATCATCGACGGTATCCTTATGTAATACATGTATCACTAGCCACTTTATACTATACTATGCCACTTTGTTTACATACTCATCTCATTTGTACATACTGTACCCGATACCATCTACTGTATCTTGCCTATGCTGCTCTGTACCATCACTCATTCATATATCCTTATGTACATATTCTTTATCCCCTTACACTGTGTACAAGACAGTAGTTTGGAATTGTTAGTTAGATTACTTGTTATTACTGCATTGTCGGAACTAGAAGCACAAGCATTTCGCTACACTCGCATTAACATCTGCTAACCATGTGTATGTGACAAATAAAATTTGATTTGATTTGATTTGATTTGATTATAGTGTGTTGGTAGCTGGGTGTTATAGTGTGTTGGTAGCTGGATGTTATAGTATGTTGGTAGCTGGATGTTATAGTGTGTTGGTAGCTGGGTGTTATAGTATGTTGGTACAGCTGGATGTTATAGTGTGTTGGTAGCTGGATGTTATAGTGTGTTGGTAGCTGGATGTTATAGTATGTTGGTAGCTGGATGTTATAGTATGTTGATACAGCTGGATGTTATAGTATATTGGTAGCTGGATGTTATAGTATGTTGGTAGCTGGATGTTATAGTATGTTGGTAGCTGGATGTTATAGTATGTTGGTAGCTGGATGTTATAGTATGTTGGTACAGTTGGATGTTATAGTGTGTTGGTAGCTGGATGTTCTAGTATGTTGGTAGCTGGATGTTATAGTATGTTGGTAGCTGGATGTTAAAGTATGTTGGTACAGCTGGATGTTATAGTATGTTGGTACAGCTGGATGTTATAGTGTGTTGGTAGCTGGATATTATAGTATGTTGGTACAGCTGGATGTTATAGTATGTTGGTAGTTGGATGTTATAGTATGTTGGTAGCTGGATGTTATAGTGTGTTGGTAGCTGGATGTTAAAGTATGTTGGTAGCTGGATGTTATAGTGTGTTGGTAGCTGGGTGTTATAGTGTGTTGGTAGCTGGGTTTTATAGTATGTTGGTAGCTGGATGTTATAGTGTGTTGGTAGCTGGATGTTATAGTGTGTTGGTAGCTGGGTTTTATAGTATGTTGGTAGCTGGATGTTATAGTATGTTGGTAGCTGGATGTTATAGTTTGTTGGTAGCTGGGTGTTATAGTGTGTTGGTAGTTGGATGTTATAGTATGTTGGTAGCTGGATGTTATAGTGTGTTGGTAGCTGGATGTTATAGTGTGTTGGTAGCTGGATGTTATAGTATGTTGGTAGCTGGATGTTATAGTATGTTGGTAGCTGGATGTTATAGTATGTTGGTAGCTGGATGTTATAGTATGTTGGTAGCTGGATGTTATAGTATGTTGGTAGCTGGATGTTATAGTATGTTGGTACAGCTGGATGTTATAGTATGTTGGTAGCTGGATGTTATAGTATGTTGGTACAGCTGCATGTTATAGTATGTTGGTAGCTGGATGTTATAGTGTGTTGGTAGCTGGATGTTATAGTATGTTGGTAGCTGGATGTTATAGTATGTTGGTACAGCTGGATGTTATAGTATGTTGGTAGCTGGATGTTATAGTATGTTGGTACAGCTGGATGTTATAGTGTGTTGGTAGCTGGATGTTATAGTGTGTTGATACAGCTGGATGTTATAGTATGTTGGTACAGCTGGATGTTATAGTATGTTGGTAGCTGGATGTTATAGTATGTTGGTAGCTGGATGTTATAGTATGTTGGTACAGCTGGAGAAGGGAAGTGGCTTGGTGGTTGGGTTTTATAGTGTGTTGGTAGCTGGATGTTATAGTATGTTGGTAGCTGGATGTTATAGTATGTTGGTACAGCTGGATGTTATAGTATGCTGGTAGCTGGATGTTATAGTATGTTGGTACAGCTGGATGTTATAGTATGTTGGTCGCTGGATGTTATAGTGTGTTGGTAGCTGGATGTTATAGTATGTTGGTAGCTGGATGTTATAGTATGTTGGTAGCTGGATGTTATAGTATGTTGGTAGCTGGATGTTATAGTATGTTGGTACAGCTGGATGTTATAGTATGTTGGTAGCTGGATGTTATAGTATGTTGGTACAGCTGGATGTTATAGTATGTTGGTAGCTGGATGTTATAGTGTGTTGGTAGCTGGATGTTATAGTATGTTGGTAGCTGGATGTTATAGTATGTTGGTACAGCTGGATGTTATAGTATGTTGGTAGCTGGATGTTATAGTATGTTGGTACAGCTGGATGTTATAGTGTGTTGGTAGCTGGATGTTATAGTGTGTTGATACAGCTGGATGTTATAGTATGTTGGTACAGCTGGATGTTATAGTGTGTTGGTAGCTGGATGTTATAGTGTGTTGATACAGCTGGATGTTATAGTATGTTGGTACAGCTGGATGTTATAGTGTGTTGGTAGCTGGATGTTATAGTATGTTGGTAGCTGGATGTTATAGTGTGTTGGTAGCTGGGTGTTATAGTGTGTTGGTAGCTGGGTTTTATAGTATGTTGGTAGCTGGATGTTATAGTGTGTTGGTAGCTGGATGTTATAGTGTGTTGGTAGCTGGATTTTATAGTATGTTAGTAGCTGGATGTTATAGTATGTTGGTAGCTGGATGTTATAGTTTGTTGGTAGCTGGGTGTTATAGTGTGTTGGTAGCTGGATGTTATAGTATGTTGGTAGCTGGATGTTATAGTGTGTTGGTAGCTGGATGTTATAGTATGTTGGTAGCTGGATGTTAAAGTGTGTTGGTAGCTGGATGTTATAGTGTGTTGGTAGCTGGATGTTATAGTATGTTGGTAGCTGGATGTTATAGTATGTTGGTAGCTGGATGTTATAGTATGTTGGTAGCTGGATGTTATAGTATGTTGGTAGCTGGATGTTATAGTGTGTTGGTAGCTGGATGTTATAGTGTGTTGGTAGCTGGATGTTATAGTGTGTTGGTAGCTGGATGTTATAGTGTGTTGGTAGCTGGATGTTATAGTATGTTGGTAGCTGGATGTTATAGTGTGTTGGTAGCTGGATGTTATAGTGTGTTGGTAGCTGGATGTTATAGTATGTTGGTAGCTGGATGTTATAGTATGTTGGTAGCTGGATGTTATAGTATGTTGGTAGCTGGATGTTATAGTATGTTGGTAGCTGGATGTTATAGTATGTTGGTACAGCTGGATGTTATAGTATGTTGGTAGCTGGATGTTATAGTATGTTGGTACAGCTGGATGTTATAGTATGTTGGTAGCTGGATGTTATAGTGTGTTGGTAGCTGGATGTTATAGTATGTTGGTACAGCTGGATGTTATAGTGTGTTGGTAGCTGGATGTTATAGTGTGTTGATACAGCTGGATGTTATAGTATGTTGGTACAGCTGGATGTTATAGTGTGTTGGTAGCTGGATGTTATAGTGTGTTGGTAGCTGGATGTTATAGTGTGTTGGTAGCTGGATGTTATAGTGTGTTGGTAGCTGGATGTTATAGTGTGTTGGTAGCTGGATGTTATAGTATGTTGGTAGCTGGATGTTATAGTGTGTTGGTAGCTGGATGTTATAGTGTGTTGGTAGCTGGATGTTATAGTATGTTGGTAGCTGGATGTTATAGTATGTTGGTACAGCTGGATGTTATAGTATGTTGGTAGCTGGATGTTATAGTATGTTGGTACAGCTGGATGTTATAGTATGTTGGTAGCTGGATGTTATAGTGTGTTGGTAGCTGGATGTTATAGTATGTTGGTACAGCTGGATGTTATAGTGTGTTGGTAGCTGGATGTTATAGTGTGTTGATACAGCTGGATGTTATAGTATGTTGGTACAGCTGGATGTTATAGTGTGTTGGTAGCTGGATGTTATAGTGTGTTGATACAGCTGGATGTTATAGTATGTTGGTACAGCTGGATGTTATAGTGTGTTGGTAGCTGGATGTTATAGTATGTTGGTACAGCTGGATGTTATAGTATGTTGGTAGCTGGATGTTATAGTGTGTTGGTAGCTGGGTGTTATAGTGTGTTGGTAGCTGGATGTTATAGTATGTTGGTACAGCTGGATGTTATAGTGTGTTGGTAGCTGGATGTTATAGTATGTTGGTACAGCTGGGTGTTATAGTATGTTGGTACAGCTGGGTGTTATAGTGTGTTGGTAGCTGGATGTTATAGTATGTTGGTACAGCTGGGTGTTATAGTATGTTGGTACAGCTGGATGTTATAGTATGTTGGTAGCTGGATGTTATAGTGTGTTGGTAGCTGGGTGTTATAGTATGTTGGTAGCTGGATGTTATAGTATGTTGGTACAGCTGGGTGTTATAGTGTGTTGGTAGCTGGATGTTATAGTATGTTGGTACAGCTGGGTGTTATAGTATGTTGGTAGCTGGATGTTATAGTATGTTGGTACAGCTGGGTGTTATAGTATGTTGGTAGCTGGGTGTTATAGTATGTTGTTTGCTGGATGTTATAGTATGTTGGTACAGCTGGGTGTTATAGTATGTTGGTACAGCTGGATGTTATAGTTTGTTGGTAGCTGGATGTTATAGTATGTTGGTAGCTGGATGTTATAGTATGTTGGTAGCTGGATGTTATAGTATGTTGGTACAGCTGGGTGTTATAGTATGTTGGTACAGCTGGATGTTATAGTTTGTTGGTAGCTGGATGTTATAGTATGTTGGTAGCTGGATGTTATAGTATGTTGGTAGCTGGATGTTATAGTATGTTGGTACAGCTGGGTGTTATAGTATGTTGGTACAGCTGGATGTTATAGTTTGTTGGTAGCTGGATGTTATAGTGTGTTGGTAGCTGGATGTTATAGTGTGTTGGTAGCTGGATGTTATAGTGTGTTGGTAGCTGGATGTTATAGTGTGTTGGTAGCTGGATGTTATAGTGTGTTGGTAGCTGGGTGTTATAGTGTGTTGGTAGCTGGATGTTATAGTGTGTTGGTAGCTGGGTGTTATAGTGTGTTGGTAGCTGGATGTTATAGTGTGTTGGTAGCTGGGTGTTATAGTATGTTGGTACAGCTGGATGTTATAGTGTGTTGGTAGCTGGATGTTATAGTATGTTGGTAGCTGGGTGTTATAGTATGTTGGTACAGCTGGGTGTTATAGTATGTTGGTAGCTGGATGTTATAGTGTGTTGGTAGCTGGATGTTATAGTATGTTGGTAGCTGGATGTTATAGTGTGTTGGTAGCTGGATGTTATAGTGTGTTGGTAGCTGGATGTTATAGTGTGTTGGTAGCTGGGTGTTATAGTGTGTTGGTAGCTGGATGTTATAGTGTGTTGGTAGCTGGGTGTTATAGTGTGTTGGTAGCTGGATGTTATAGTGTGTTGGTAGCTGGGTGTTATAGTATGTTGGTACAGCTGGATGTTATAGTGTGTTGGTAGCTGGATGTTATAGTATGTTGGTAGCTGGGTGTTATAGTATGTTGGTACAGCTGGGTGTTATAGTATGTTGGTAGCTGGATGTTATAGTGTGTTGGTAGCTGGATGTTATAGTATGTTGGTAGCTGGATGTTATAGTATGTTGGTAGCTGGATGTTATAGTATGTTGGTAGCTGGGTGTTATAGTATGTTGGTACAGCTGGATGTTATAGTATGTTGGTAGCTGGATGTTATAGTGTGTTGGTAGCTGGATGTTATAGTATGTTGGTAGCTGGATGTTATAGTATGTTGGTAGCTGGAGAAGGGAAGTGGCTTGGTGGTTGGGTATTGTGTTGTGTGACTTGTTGAAGCTGTATTTGGAGCAGACAGACAGCCTAGAGGAATACCGAGGCTCACACAGTATAGGAATAACAGGAACAACAAACCTATTCTGCCATTATGTAGTAGAATATGTGACAGGATGTTTACAGCTCTCCTGTGTGTGTACCTGCACGTGTCCAAGTGACAATCATCTGTACTGAATGTCCATTTCAATGTTTCTGTGGAACTAGGGGTCGTCTAAGAGAGGGGGGGCCCCAAGAGAGAAAGATAACACTTTGAGGTAGGCTATCAACAGAGGAACCCTTTATCTTGTTGTCACACACACACACACACACCCACACACACACACCCGCAAATTCAATGCCCACAGACCTCACCCCACCCCTGAGTCAAGTCCCAGGTCCATCCCCTCCTCCTTTTATCATTCTGTCCGTTCATTCAGAGTGTCTCTGAGACAAACAGCAGACTGAGAACATCAGCAGTGGTCCATGGGAGACTGACTGGCTGACAGCTCCTGGTCTTTCCTCAGCCTAATGCCTTGTCTCTGCCAGACAGTCACATAGGCCCATGGTTTAATATTCTCCTCTGCTCTGTCTGCCTGCCACTCTCAGGACAGGGCAGTAGCCAGTCAATCAATAGGCAGAGAGAGAGTCAATTGTTTATGTTTGGGCGGGACTGTCTGTCTGTCATTCAAGGAGTCTGTGACTCATCCAATCTAATACTCTGTGGACTATCAAGAAAAATGACTGGCTGGAATTTAAGGTGACCTTGCAGGTCAGGCAGCTTGAGTGGGGTCATCGTGGGGTCAGAATATGGTCTTGGTTCGATGATTGTATGGTCATTGTGTTATCCCTGTGTGGTCAACGTAGCTCACCTATTGGTCAGACAGGTCTCCCTGCAGTAGACTGAGTGTGGTGCCTGTCTGGTCAACGTAGCTTACCTATTGGTCAGACAGGTCTCCCTGCAGTAGACTGACTGTGGTGCCTGTCTGGTCAACGTAGCTCACCTATTGGTCAGACAGGTCTCCCTGCAGTAGACTGAGTGTGGTGCCTGTCTGGTCAACGTAGCTCACCTATTGGTCAGACAGGTCTCCCTGCAGTAGACTGAGTGTGGTGCCTGTCTGGTCAACGTAGCTCACCTATTGGTCAGACAGGTCTCCCTGCAGTAGACTGAGTGTGGTGCCTGTCTGGTCATTGTAGCCCACCTCTCGGTCAGACAGGTCTCCCTGCAGTAGACTGAGTGTGGTGCCTGTCTGGTCATTGTAGCTCACCTCTCGGTCAGACAGGTCTCCCTGCAGTAGACTGAGTGTGGTGCCTGTCTGGTCATTGTAGCTCACCTCTCGGTCAGACAGGTCTCCCTGCAGTAGACTGAGTGTGGTGCCTGTCTGGTCATTGTAGCTCACCTATCGGTCAGACAGGTCTCCCTGCAGTAGACTGAGTGTGGTGCCTGTCTGGTCATTGTAGCTCACCTATTGGTCAGACAGGTCTCCCTGCAGTAGACTGAGTGTGGTGCCTGTGTGGTCAACGTAGCTCACCTATCGGTCAGACAGGTCTCCCTGCAGTAGACTGAGTGTGGTGCCTGTCTGGTCATTGTAGCTCACCTCTCGGTCAGACAGGTCTCCCTGCAGTAGACTGAGTGTGGTGCCTGTCTGGTCATTGTAGCTCACCTATTGGTCAGACAGGTCTCCCTGCAGTAGACTGAGTGTGGTGCCTGTGTGGTCAACGTAGCTCACCTATTGGTCAGACAGGTCTCCCTGCAGTAGACTGAGTGTGGTGCCTGTGTGGTCAACGTAGCTCACCTATTGGTCAGACAGGTCTCCCTGCAGTAGACTGAGTGTGGTGCCTGTCTGGTCAACGTAGCTCACCTATTGGTCAGACAGGTCTCCCTGCAGTAGACTGAGTGTGGTGCCTGTCTGGTCATTGTAGCTCACCTCTCGGTCAGACAGGTCTCCCTGCAGTAGACTGAGTGTGGTGCCTGTCTGGTCAACGTAGCTCACCTATCGGTCAGACAGGTCTCCCTGCAGTAGACTGAGTGTGGTGCCTGTCTGGTCATTGTAGCTCACCTATTGGTCAGACAGGTCTCCCTGCAGTAGACTGAGTGTGGTGCCTGTCTGGTCAACGTAGCTCACCTATTGGTCAGACAGGTCTCCCTGCAGTAGACTGAGTGTGGTGCCTGTCTGGTCAACGTAGCTCACCTATTGGTCAGACAGGTCTCCCTGCAGTAGACTGAGTGTGGTGCCTGTCTGGTCAACGTAGCTCACCTATCGGTCAGACAGGTCTCCCTGCAGTAGACTGAGTGTGGTGCCTGTCTGGTCATTGTAGCTCACCTCTCGGTCAGACAGGTCTCCCTGCAGTAGACTGAGTGTGGTGCCTGTCTGGTCATTGTAGCTCACCTCTCGGTCAGACAGGTCTCCCTGCAGTAGACTGAGTTTCTCTCTGAGCTCCTTCAGTTCTTTCTTGTTGGACTCGATGTCTTCTGTCTTCTCTCTGTCGTCTCTGTCTCTCTGCTCCTTCAGACGCTCAATGATACGCTCCTACAGAGAGGGTCAGAGGATTAATTCACACATGGGGACAGTCACACATACTCACCTGTAGAGGAATGGGTAGTTAGAGGTCAGGGCCTCCCGAGTGGCGCGGTGGTTTAAGACACTGCATCACAGTGATAGCTCTGCTACTAGAGATCCTGGGTTAGAGTCCAGGCTCTGTCACAACCGGCCGCGACCGGGAGACCCATGGGGCGGCGCACAATTAACCCAGTATCGTCCGGGTTAGGGGAGGGTTTAGCCCAGCGTCGTCCGGGTTAGGGGAGGGTTTAGCCCAGCATCGTCCGGGTTAGGGGAGGGTTTAGCCCAGCGTCGTCCGGGTTAGGGGAGGGTTTAGCCCAGCGTCGTCCGAGTTAGGGGAGGGTTTAGCCCAGCGTCATCCGGGTTAGGGGAGGGTTTGGCCCAGCGTCGTCCGGGTTAGGGGAGGGTTTAGCCCAGCGTCGTCCGGGATAGGGGAGGGTTTAGCCCAGCGTCGTCCGGGTTAGGGGAGGGTTTAGCCCAGCGTCGTCCGGGTTAGGGGAGGGTTTAGCCCAGCGTCGTCCGGGTTAGGGGAGGGTTTAGCCCAGCGTCGTCCGGGTTAGGGGAGGGTTTAGCCCAGCGTCGTCCGGGTTAGGGGAGGGTTTAGCCCAGCGTCATCCGGGTTAGGGGAGGGTTTAGCCCAGCGTCATCCGGGTTAGGGGAAGGTTTAGCCCAGCGTCATCCGGGTTAGGGGAGGGTTTAGCCCAGCGTCGTCCGGGTTAGGGGAGGGTTTAGCCCAGCGTCGTCCAGGTTAGGGGAGGGTTTAGCCCAGCGTCGTCCGGGTTAGGGGAGGATTTTGCCCAGCGTCGTCCGGGTTAGGGGAGGGTTTAGCCCAGCATCGCCCGGGTTAGGGGAGGGTTTAGCCCAGCGTCGTCCGGGTTAGGGGAGGGTTTAGCCCAGCGTCGTCCGGGTTAGGGGAGGGTTTAGCCCAGCGTCATCCGGGTTAGGGGAGGGTTTAGCCCAGCGTCGTCCGGGTTAGGGGAGGGTTTAGCCTAGTATCGTCCGGGTTAGGGGAGGGTTTAGTCCAGCGTCGTCCGGGATAGGGGAGGGTTTAGCCCAGCGTCGTCCGAGTTAGGGGAGGGTTTGGCTGACCGGGATGTTCTTGTCCCATCGGGCACTAGGTGGGCCGCCCGGCCTAAGAGTTCATCTTCTATTGGTTTCTATTGACAACGGGGTCTGAATGTTGTTTTGAGGGCCATTACAACTGGCCTGGAAAATAATCTAGTGGAAATTACTATAATTTAATGGCTATTATTACATCATATTAAACTAATAATAACCACTCTAGGTTGAATAATAAGTATGTTTTTCCTCATTCATCGCCTCACACACAGTCCATCAAAGTTTAACAGGCGCTCGAACTTACTACACTGATTAAATCACAAGCTCAGTAACATTTAATAGTGTAGCTCACACTCCTTATATCACAACTAGAACAGTGTCTGACAGAGTGTTCAACCTTCACAGCCAGTCAGAACAACACACACCACGTACTGGAAGACCAACGGTTGGCTCTGTTCATCTCACACCTGTGTGTTTGTGTGTCAACCTCAACCTGGAAGAGAGAGATTGGGTGAGGAAGAGAGAGAGGGGAGAGGGAGAGAGAGAGAGAGGGGAGAGGGAGAGAGGAGAGGAGAGGAGAGGAGAGGAGAGGAGAGGAGAGGAGAGAGAGAGATAGGGAGAGAGAGAGATGGAGATGAGAGAGAGAGAGAGAGAGAGAGAGAGAGAGAGGGTGAGAGAAAGGGTGAGAGGAGAGGAGAGAGGGAGAGACAGGGTGAGAGGGATAGAGAGGGAGAGAGGAGGAGAGAGAGGAAGAGAAAGAGTGGGTCAGGAAGGGAGAGGGAGAGGGAAAGAGAGGAGAGGGAACAAGAGGAGAGGGAGAGAGAGGAGAGGAAAGAGAAGAGAGGGAAAGAGAGGAGAGGGAAAGAGAAGAGAGGGAAAGAGAAGAGAGGGAGAGAGGGGAGAGGGAGAGAGAAGAGAGGGAAAGAGGAGAGAGGGAAAGAGAGGAGAGGGAAAGAGAAGAGAGGGAAAGAGAAGAGAGGGAAATAGAAGAGAGGGAACGAGAGGAGAGGGAAAGAGAAGAGAGGGAAAGAGAGGGAGAGGGAAAGAGAGGGAGAGGGAAAGAGAGGAGAGGGAAAGAGAAGAGAGTGAGAGGGAAAGAGGGGGAGAGGGAAAGAGAGGGAGAGGGAGAGAGAGGAGAGGGAAAGAGAAGAGAGGGAAAGAGAAGAGAGGGAAAGAGGGAGAGGGAAAGAGGGAGAGGGAAAGAGAGGAGAGGGAGAGAGAGGAGAGGGAAAGAGAGGAGAGGGAAAGAGAGGAGAGGAGAGAGAGGAGAGGGAAAGAGAGGAGAGGGAAAGAGAAGAGAGGGAAAGAGAGGAGAGGGAAAGAGAAGAGAGGGAAAGAGGGGGAGAGGGAAAGAGAGGGAGAAGGAAAGAGAAGAGAGGGAAAGAGAAGAGAGTGAAAGAGAAGAGAGGGAAAGAGAGGGAGAGGGAAAGAGAGGAGAGGGAAAGAGAAGAGAGGGAAAGAGAGGAGAGGGAAAGAGAGGGAGAGGGAAAGAGAGGAGAGGGAAAGAGAAGAGAGGGAAAGAGAGGAGAGGGAGAGAGAGGAGAGGGAAAGAGAGGAGAGGGAAAGAGGGGGAGAGGGAAAGAGAGGGAGAAGGAAAGAGAAGAGAGGGAAAGAGAAGAGAGGGAAAGAGAAGAGAGGGAAAGAGGGGGAGAGGGAAAGAGAGGGAGAAGGAAAGAGAAGAGAGGGAAAGAGAGGAGAGGGAAAGAGAGGGAGAGGGAAAGAGAACCACCTGACGTGTCCGGAGAAAAGAGGGAGAGAGAGGGGAGGGGTAGAGAGAGAAAACGGGGAGGGAGATGGAGAAAGTAGAGATGGAGAAAGTAGAGAGAAAGGGGAGGAGTAGAGAGAGAAAAGGGGGAGGGAGATGGAGAAAGTAGAGAGAAAGGGGAGGTGTAGAGAGAGAAAAGGGAGACATTCGAAAGAGAGATATTGTTTCACAACCTGTGGTAGTAGTGTAGTGTAGTAGTGTATTGTAGTAGCGTAGTAGTGGTGTAGTAGTGTAGTAGTGTGGTAGTGTGGTAGTGTGGTAGTGTAGTGTAGTAGTGTATTGTAGTAGCGTACTAGTGGTGTAGTAGTGTAGTAGTGTAGTAGTGGTATAGTAGTGTAGTAGTGTAGTAGTGTAGTGTAGTAGTGTATTGTAGTAGCGTAGTAGTGGTGTAGTAGTGTAGTAGTGTAGTAGTGTAGTGTAGTAGTGTAGTAGTGTAGTAGTGTAGCAGTGTAGTAGTGTAGTGTAGTGTATTGTAGTAGCGTAGTAGTGGTGTAGTAGTGTAGTAATGTAGTGTAGTGTAGTAGTGTAGTAGTGCAGTAGTGTGGTGTAGTAGGGTGGTAGTGTAGTAGTGTAGTGGTGTAGTCATGTGGTGGTATAGTAGTGTGGTAGTGTAGTAGTGTGGTAGTATAGTAGTGTGGTGGTGTAGTAGTATAGTAGTGTAGTAGTGTGGTAGTATAGTAGTGTGGTGGTGTAGTAGTATAGTAGTGTGGTAGTTATTGTGGTAGTGTAGTAGTGTGGTAGTGTAGTGTAGTGATGTAGTGGTGTAGTGTAGTAGTGTAGTGTAGTAGTGTGGTAGTTATTGTGGTAGTGTAGTAGTGTGGTAGTGTAGTAGTGTGGTAGTGTAGTATTGTAGTAGTGTAGTGTAGTAGTGTAGTGTAGTAGTGTGGTAGCGTAGTAGTGTAGTAGTGTAGTGTAGTAGTGTGGTAGAGTAGTATGTAGTAGTGTATTAGAGTGGTAGTGTAGTGTAGTGTAGTAGTGTATTAGAGTGGTAGTGTAGTGTAGTGTAGTAGTGTAGTGTAGTAGTGTGGTAGCGTGGTAGTGTAGTGTAGTAGTGTATTAGAGTGGTAGTGTAGTGTAGTGTAGTAGTGTAGTGTAGTAGTGTGGTAGCGTAGTAGTGTAGTAGTGTAGTGTGGTAGTGTAGTGTAGTGTAGTAGTGTAGTAGTGTAGTACTGCTGTGTATTATAGCATCATTCTCACAACTAAACCACAGCTTTTATTTTCATAGATTCCACAAATTCAAATTTTACAATGACGGCCAAACCCTCCCTACCTGGACGGCCTTTCCCGGCCAAACCCTCCCTACCTGGACGGCCTTTCCCGCCCAAAACCCTCCCTACCTGGACGGCCAAACCCTCCCTAACCTGGACGGCCTTTCCCGGCCAAACCCTCCCTACCTGGACGGCCTTTCCCGCCCAAAACCCTCCCTACCTGGACGGCCAAACCCTCCCTAACCTGGACGGCCAAACCCTCCCTAACCTGGACGGCCTTTCCCGCCCAAAACCCTCCCTACCTGGACGGCCAAACCCTCCCTAACCTGGACGGCCAAACCCTCCCTACCTGGACGGCCAAACCCTCCCTAACCTGGACGGCCAAACCCTCCCTAACCGCCCAAAACCCTCCCTACCTGGACGGCCAAACCCTCCCTAACCTGGACGGCCAAACCCTCCCTAACCTGGACGGCCAAACCCTCCCTAACCTGGACGGCCAAACCCTCCCTAACCTGGACGGCCTTTCCCCCCCAAAACCCTCCCTACCTGGACGGCCAAACCCTCCCTAACCTGGACGGTCAAACCCTCCCTAACCTGGACGCCCAAACCCTCCCTAACCTGGATGGCCTTTCCCGCCTAAACCCTCCCTAACCTGGACAAAGCTGGGCCAATTGTGCGCCACCCTATGGGACTCCCAATCACGGCCGGTTGTGATACAGCCCGGGATCGAACCAGTGTCTGTAGTGACGCCTCTAACACTGAGATGCAGTGCCTTAGACCGCTGTGCCACTCGGGAGCCCCAAAGCTCATGTGTGTGTTTCTATAATATATACCTTCTCAGCCAGTGCTTCCTCCAGGGTGGTGAGAGCTGTGTCAGTGTTGGAGGTGTCTGTCTGGAGAGACCTGACTCTGTCCTTCAGACTACTCATCTGTTTCTCCTTGTCTCTCAGCTGCTCCTGTAGATTCTCAATCTGAAGAGAGGGAGAGAGAGGAAAGGAGGGAGGAAGGGAAGGAGGGGGGGGGGGTGAAGGGAGGGGGAGGCAAACGGGAGGGAGGAGAAGAGAGAGGGAGGGGAGGAAGGGGGGGAGGAAGGAGAGAGTGGGAGGGAGGGGGAATGGATGAGGGAGAGAGAGAGAGAGGGAAAGAGAGGGAGCATTGTGAGTCAGCAGAAAACACACACATAAGATCTTGCTTGAGTGACACACACACACACACACACACACACACACACAGGACAAACAAAGACAGAAAAGCATGTGTTCAATGTAGAACGAACAAACTGAACAGAACACAACACAATAGAACACAACACAAACAGAACAGACAGAACAGAACACAACACAACAGAACACAACACAACAGAAAGAACACAACATAACCCTAACCCACAACACAACACAACACAACACAATAGAACACAACACAACACAAACAGAACAGACAGAACACAACAGAACACAACACAACAAAAAGTTCGCAACATAACCCTAACCCACAACACAACACAACAGAACACAGCACAAACAGAACAGAACAGACAGAACACAACACAATAGAACACAACAACACAACACAACAGAACACAACACAAACAGAACAGAACAGACAGAACACAACACAACAGAACACAACACAATAGAACACAACAGAAAGAACACAACACAACACAACACAAAGAACACAACACAAACAGAACAGAACAGACAGAACACAACACAACAGAACACAACACAATAGAACACAACAGAAAGAACACAACACAACACAACACAAAGAACACAACACAAACAGAACAGACAGAACAGAACACAAAACAACAGAACACAACACAACAGAAATAACACAACACAACAGAAAGAACACAACACAACAGAACACAACACAATAGAACACAACACAACACAATAGAACACAACAGACAGAACACAACACAACACAATAGAACACAACACAACACAACAGAAAGAACACAACACAACAGAACACAACACAAACAGAACAGAACAGACAGAACACAACACAACAGTTTTTCCAGAGAACACACTGTGGCCATTCAGATTTTCCAGTGCAGAGCGATGTTTCCTGAATAGCTTTGCAAAGGGAATGTATATTGCTGGAAACTGTCAACGTTTAACAGTAAACCGGATAAATTATTTCCACTTTCCACAAAAAAATGAGGGGTGAATAAAACAGTGTTTAATTTGTATTGTCAACTTTTCTTATCTGGCTGTGAAAGGTGGCTTCAGTACCTGGAGCTGAGAGGTTGATAAATGGCATGTGTATGTAAGAGAGCTCACACACACACACACACACACACACACATCCATCATCAGAGACAGCTCAATGAAGAGACTGTCTTTTTCTTTCTCCTATTTCACATTTAATTAAACACAGACTGATTTGATTAATACCTGCAATATTCTGTCTATCGCGTTTGACATAAACTGGTGTCAATATATCACCTTGTGTATAAATCCCATTCATTCTCTCCCATTCTCTCTCTCCCATTCTCTCTCCTCCCCTCTTTCCCTCTCCCATTCTCTCTCTCCTCCCCTCTCTTTCCCTCTCCCATTCTCTCTCCCTCCCCTCTCTTTCCCTCTCCCATTCTCTCTCTCCCTCCCCTCTCTTTCCCTCTCCCATTCTCTCTCTCCTCCCCTCTCTTTCCCTCTCCCATTCTCTCTCCCTCCCCTCTCTTTCCCTCTCCCATTCTCTCTCTCCCATTCTCGCTCTCCCATTCTCGCTCTCCCATTCTCTCTCTCCCTCCCCTCTCTTTCCCTCTCCCATTCTCTCTCTCCCTCCCCTCTCTTTCCCTCTCCCATTCTCTCTCTCCTCCCCTCTCTTTCCCTCTCCCATTCTCTCTCTCCTCCCCTCTCTTTCCCTCTCCCATTCTCTCTCTCCCATTCTCGCTCTCCCATTCTCGCTCTCCCATTCTCGCTCTCCCTCCCCTCTCTTTCCCTCTCCCATTCTCTCTCCCTCCCCTCTCTTTCCCTCTCCCATTCTCTCTCTCCCATTCTCGCTCTCCCATTCTCGCTCTATCATTCTCTCTCTCCCATTCTCTCTCTATCATTCTCTCTCTCCCATTCTCTCTCTCTATGACTCTCTCCCATTCTCTCTCTCTATGACTCTCTCTCTATGACTCTCTCTCTCTGACTCTCTCTCTCTGACTCTCTCTCTATGTCTCTCTCTCCCATTCTCTCTCTCTCTGACTCTCTCTGTTAAAATAATGATTGAGGTGGTGAGAACCAAAGTACAAAACTAATCACACCATAAATATAACTAATCACACCATAAATATAGTTAATTGCTGTTAATCACAAATATAAAATACATTATTCAGCGTCTAAATATGAAAGTGTTTTGTTTCTCTGAGGCAGTTTGACGACTTCATCTCTTTTCTTATCTGTCAAAGTCAGGTCAAAGTCGGTGACCATGGCAATGAGCTGTCTGTCCCCTGTCTCATCCAATCAGAAGGCTGGTGTATGAAGGCCCCTAACCCCGCCGTACCCCTAACCCCACCGTATCCCTAACCCCGCAGCATCCCTAACCCCGCAGCACCCCTAACCCCGCAGCATCCCTAACCCCTCAGCATCCCTAACCCCGCCGTACCCCTAACCCCGCCGTACCCCTAACCCCGCAGCACCCCTAACCCCGCAGCACCCCTAACCCCGCAGCACCCCTAACCCCGCCGTACCCCTAACCCTGCCGCACCCCTAACCCCGCAGCACCCCTAACCCCGCAGCACCCCTAACCCGCCGTACCCCTAACCCCGCAGCACCCCTAACCCCTCAGCATCCCTAACCCCGCCGTACCCCTAACCCTGCAGCACCCCTAACCCCGCAGCACCCTTAACCCCGCAGCATCCCTAACCCCGCAGCACCCCTAACCCTGCAGCACCCCTAACCCCGCAGCATCCCTAACCCCGCCGTACCCCTAACCCCGCAGCATCCCTAACCCTGCCGTATCCCAAACGCCGCAGCATCCCTAACCCGGCAGTACCCCTAACCCCGCCGTACCCCTAACCCCGCAGCACCCCTAACCCCGCAGTACCCTAACCCCGCAGCACCCCTAACCCCGCAGCATCCCTAACTCCGCAGCATCCCTAACCCCACCGTACCCTAACCCCGCAGCACCCCTAACCCTGCAGCATCCCTAACCCCGCAGCATCCCTAACCCCTCAGCATCCCTAACACCGCCGTACCCCTAACCCCGCCGTACCCCTAACCTCGCAGCACCCCTAACCCCGCAGCACCCCTAACCCCGCAGCACCCCTAACCCCGCCGTACCCCTAACCCTGCAGCACCCCTAACCCCGCCGTACCCCTAACCCTGCAGCACCCCTAAGCCCAACATACCGCTAACCCTGCAGCACCCCTAACCCCGCAACACCCCTAACCCTGCCGTACCCCTAACCCTGCCGCACCCCTAACCCCGCAGCACCCCTAACCCCGCAGCACCCCTAACCCCGCAGCACCCCTAACCCCGCAGCACCCCTAACCCCTCAGCATCCCTAACCCCGCCGTACCCCTAACCCTGCAGCACCCTTAACCCCGCAGCATCCCTAACCCCGCAGCACCCCTAACCCCGCAGCACCCCTAACCCCGCAGCATCCCTAACCCCGCCGTACCCCTAACCCCGCAGCATCCCTAACCCCGCCGTATCCCAAACCCCGCAGCATCCCTAACCCGGCAGTACCCCTAACCCCGCCGTACCCCTAACCCTGCAGCACCCCTAACCCCGCAGTACCCTAACCCCGCAGCACCCCTAACCCCGCAGCATCCCTAACTCCGCAGCATCCCTAACCCCACCGTACCCTAACCCCACAGCATCCCTAACCCCGCCGTACCCTAACCCCACCGTACCCTAACCCTGCAGCATCCCTAACCCCGCCGTACCCTAACCCCGCAGCACCCCTAACCCCGCTGTACCCCTAACCCCGCAGCATCCCTAACTCCGCAGCATCCCTAACCCCGCAGCACCCCTAACCCCACGGCACCCCTAACCCCGCAGCACCACTAACCCCGCAGCACACCTAACCCCGCAGCACGCCTAACCCCGCCATACGCCTAACCCCGCTGTACCCTAACCCCGCAGCAGCCCTAACCCCGCAGCACCCCTAACCCTGCAGCACCCCGCAGCATCCCTAATCCTGCAGCATCCTTAACCCGCAGCATCCCTAACCCCGTAGCACCCCTAAACCCGCAGTACCCCTAACCCTGCAGCATCCCTAACCCCGCAGCACCCCTAACCCCGCAGCACCCCTAACCACGCAGCACCCCTAACCCCGCAGCATCCCTAATCCTGCAGCACCCCTAACCCCGCAGCACCCCTAACCCCGCAGCACCCCTAACCTCGCAGCATCCCTAACCCCACAACACCCCTAATCCCGCAGCACCCCTAACCCAGCCGTACTCTAACCCCGCCGTACCCCTAACCCCGCAGCATGGCTCATGAAGATTTAAACAATATGGTAATATCTCAATCTTATCCTCTGTTAGACTGTTTAGATCTCTGAGATCTAGAAGAGGGACCCATTTGAGGGGGAGGGATCAAGTGGCTAGGGATACTAATGTACCCGTATGTGTGAGTCTGGGAAAGCCACTCAGACAGGGAGTGGAAGGGAGACCTAGTCTACAGAACCGACGACTAGCCACGAAGAGTGATATCTCCCTCCCTTTCTCAGTCTTTATCACCTATCCTCCTCTCCCCCTCTTTCTTAGTCATTATCTCCTTCTATTCTCCTCTCCCTCTCTTTCTCAGTCTTTATCTCCTATCCTCCTGTCATGACATTGGCCTGGGGGAAGGTTTATGACAGTCATAAATATCTCTTTCCCCCTTTTTCCTCTCTCTACCCTACTGATGTTACATTTGCAAAACCCTTGGTTAACAAAGAGATTCTGGGAACATCAGAACGTGGGGGGAAATGAACTATATTCTGGTAATCCGACCAGTTGAACATGCGGTGGTACTTAATGAATATGATGTCAGTTCAGTTGTCATCTGAGACATTCTCATCAATGATAAGATGACATAAACTCTACAGTGGAAAGTCTACACATCAGAGTTATCGGATTCACATGGAATTGTTATTTAATATAAACGTTTGAATATGAAATTATTCGTGATGGGATGAAATGTGATTTTAGCTTCTAAAATGTGAGATTTGTGTTTCCATAAGGTTAGGGCTCTGCTCAATCAGTGGCCCGCCCCTGCGAAGGGACATGGGCTATAAAACTTTTCGAACACGCCCTCCTCTCCCTTCCTCTATAAAGCCTTGACGACAATATAACCTCCTGTTCCGAGGATGTGAGGACGACGGTCCGATGTCAGAATGGTTCAGACAATAACTACAGAACGAAGCCAATATCAGCGTGAGTTTTGGTTGCGAATGGTATGAACTTCGAACTCTTTCACTACAGAAGTGATACCTCCTAGCCGTTGAGTTAGCAACAGCAGATGCAAACGAGGGTTAGGAAGGAACAGACAGAGTATCCCGTCTATCACACAACGATGTTACTACAACGTATCCAATTGACCATCAGAGACATTCTTCAAAGGACTCGGTTTGGCAACACGGCCTTCCATCTACCACCAACCTACCGAAGCGCAGCTCAGAGTAAATATTTATTGCATTTTCCTTTTCCAAATGGGCGGTAATTTAGAATGCATAAGATACTGTATTTACGATAGCACAGCTTCACCCTTTGTTCCTCAGTCTTCCCGCTCTTTCACTCAAACCCAGCCCCTTTTCTTTTGTGTAACAAGCTGTCATATCTGTTTCGCCCACTAGGGATGTTTTCCTTTATGACGTAATTTGTAATCAAGTTGATTAATTATGTGTATGTGTAATTCTGTGTGATTAGTTAGGTATTTAGTAAATAAATAATTAAACCCAATTTTGTATTGCTGATTCAACTTGTTAGCCAGGGTTCGTGAAGATAACCAAGAATTTACAACTTTCAGATGAGACTGAATTAAGGTGACGATTAATATTGACTGCTATTGATGTAAAATGTTACTAGGTCTTTAAGAGTTTATTCAGAAGATAACAGCTCTATAAATATTATTTTGTGGTGCCCCGACTCTCTAGTTAATTACATTTACATGATTAGCTCAATCAGGTAATATTAATTACGGATAAATTATTTTATAGAATAGCATGTCATATCACTTAATCCGGCATAGCCAAAGACACGACACTCCTCTCCCTCTGTCTTTATCTCCTTCTATCCTCCTCTCCCTCTGTCTTTATCTCCTTCTATCCTCCTCTCTCTCTTTCTCAGTCTTTATCTCTTATCCTCCTCTCCCTCTCTTTCTCAGTCTTTATCTCCTTCTATCCTCCTCTCTCTCTCTTTCTCAGTCTTTATCTCCTATCCTCCTCTCTGTCAGTCCAGAATCATCTTTAGCTGTTGTTCATCTTAATAATTAAAAATCATGTTTTTTTTCTTCTAAACATCCCCTCAAAAAACGAATCAAACAAAAATAACCTGCGACGTAGCCAACAACGAGAGTTCATGGTCGTCATGGTAACTAAAATAACCTGCGACGTAGCCAACAACGAGAGTTCATGGTCGTCATGGTAACTAAAATAACCTGCGACGTAGCCAACAACGAGAGTTCATGGTCGTCATGGTAACAAAATATACAATTGTGTCAACTTACAGTATGAATTTAATTAAACCGCTGGATGTTTTGGCACAAAGTTTCGCAAAAGAAAAACAAACGGAAAAAACTTGAGTGGAAAAAAAGTGAGAAGAAATTTGATGATGAATTTTTCTGCCCTGATGCAGTTCAAACTACTACAGCTGCTTCCCAAGAAGAAACAAAACCAGAATTTGGCCGGTTTATTGTTTTAAATTATGTTCAGACATGTTTAGACAGATGTCCTAAATTCCATCCCAAATGGCACCCTATTCCCTATGTAGTGCACTGACGTGCCATAGGGTTCTGGTCAAAAGTAGTCCACAGTAAAGGACATAGGGTGCCATTTGGGATTGATCCTTGGTCTGTGATGCTGATAGTCAGAGGTGTTTTAATGTGAATAGTTTCATAGTTGAGAAAAGGAAAGGGCTGTCTTAGTAATGGGCTCTCACACTGTAAACTGTTGGTTTGATCTGGTCTCAAACAGGGTTGACTCATGTCCTCTCTCTCTCTCTCTCTCTCTCTCTCTCTCTCTCTCTCTCTCTCTGGTTCAACCAGCTGTAACAGTTCAGAAGTTATTCTTTCTGGACTTCACTAAGGGTTTTTTCAGTTGTTCGGGGACACAAAAAAAATTATTGAGTCAAGCCGAAGTCTACGCCCCTTCGTCAGTGATTCTTCAGTAGTGATTCTTCAGTAGGGATTCTTCAGTAGGGATTCTTCAGTAGGGATTCTTCAGTAGGGATTCTTCAGTAGTGATTCTTCAGTAGGGATTCTTCAGTAGGGATTCTTCAGTAGTGATTCTTCAGTAATGATTCTTCAGTAGGGATTCTTCAGTAGGGATTCTTCAGTAGTGATTCTTCAGTAGTGATTCTTCAGTAGTGATTCTTCAGTAGTGATTCTTCAGTAGTGATTCTTCAGTAGGGATTCTTCAGTAGTGATTCTTCAGTAGTGATTCTTCACTCTTCAGGAAGGATAATTCAGTAATGATTCTTCAGTAGTGATCCTTCAGTAGTGATCCTTCAGTAGTGATCCTTCAGTAGTGATCCTTCAGTAGGGATTCTTCAGTAGTGATCCTTCAGTAGTGATCCTTCAGTAGTGATTCTTCACTCTTCAGGAGGGATAATTCAGTAATGATTCTTCAGTAGTGATTCTTCACTCTTCAGGAGGGATAATTCAGTAATGATTCTTCAGTAGTGATTCTTCACTCTTCAGCAGGGATTATTCAGTAATGATTCTTCAGTAAAGTCTTTGTTGTCATTCAATGAAAGACAAGTCGTTTTCATGCACATGGTGGACTGAGTCTGCCCAGACACCTACACTATTTCTGACTCATTAATCCCCAGTCTACCTGACAGCCTGATTGACAACCTGTCAGAAGTCAGGACACAAAACACACACCAATATGTACACAGACATAGGTAGAAATAGACAACTTGAAATGTATGGAGGGACATTAGAAAGCAGCCACACACACACACACATACACATACACACACACACACACACACACACCCTCCTGTGCAGACTTGACTGAACCCTCCAACACACTTGACATTCAGAGAGACTGTTCCTTTGATCCAGCCTGCGCTTCTTCAGACTGGCTGTGGTGTAACACTGTCTCATTAGGGCCCTGGATAACACACACACACACACACACACACTCACACACACACACACAAACCGAGACACACACACACACACACACACCGAGACACACACACACACACACACCGAGACACACCAGACACACACACAAACCGAGACACACACACACAAACCGAGACACACACACACACACACACACACACACACACACACCGAGACACACACACACACACCGAGACACACACACACACACACCGAGACACACACACACACCAAGACACACACACACACGAGACACACACACACACACACACCAAGACACACACACACACCAGACACACACACCAGACACGAGACACACACAAGACACAAACACCGAGACACACACACCAGACACCGAGACAAACACAGACATCGAGACACACACAAGACACAAACACAGAGACACACACACCAGACACCGAGACAAACACAGACACCGAGACACACACAGACACCAAGACAGACACCGAGACCAACACCGAGAGACACACACCGAGACACACACACACAGAGACACCGAGACACACACACACATAGACACACACACTGAGACACACACACACCGAGACACACACACACACAGAGACACACACAGACACCGAGACATTTTAATCCTGGATATTTTAGGAAGGAGTTGTATCTCTCTAGTTAGTTCCGGTTCCGGTCCTGCCTCTCAACACACAGCAGCCGTCTCCAACATGGTCCATCCATTCTGCATCAGGCAGCTACAGACAACAGTCACTTCTGCTAATCAAGGACCACTTCACAAAATGACTCTGTGTTGCTCTTCCCAGATAACCGTCCCTTTACCAACAGGATGTTGTCTGAGACCTTCCTGTCCAACTCTCTGTGGTCTGCAGTATGTAGAGTATCTACACTGAATAACATACAGCGTGACGTGTTGCTCCCATGTTTCACCAGCTGAAATAAAAGATCCCAGCAGTGTTCCATGTGCACAAATATGCAGTGGTGGGAACAGTACCCAGTTGTCATACTTGAGTAAAAGTAATGATTCCTTAAAAGAAAATGACTCAAGTAAAAGTGAAAGTCACCCAGTAAAATCCTACTTGAGTAAAAGTGAAAGTCACCCAGTAAAATCCTACTTGAGTCAAAGTGAAAGTCACCCAGTAAAATCCTACTTGAGTCAAAGTGAAAGTCACCCAGTAAAATCCTACTTGAGTAAAAGTGAAAGTCACCCAGTAAAATCCTACTTGAGTCAAAGTGAAATATACCCAGTAAAATCCTACTTGAGTAAAAGTCTAAAAGTACATGGTTTTAAATATACTTAAGTATCAAAAGTGAAAACATAAATCATTTAAAATTCCTTAAATTAACGTTAAGCAAACCAGACGGCACAATTGTCTTTGTTTTTAAATGTACAGATAGCCAGGTGCACACTCCAACACTCAGACATCATTTACAAATGTCCCTCTCTAACTGTCCCTCTCTCTGGGTCTAACTCTCTCTCTCTCTGGGTCTAACTGTCTCTCTCTCTGGGTCTAACTGTCTCTCTCTCTGGATCTA
>NC_092167.1:3488171-3500671 GCF_045791955.1 Oncorhynchus clarkii lewisi
TCATGGTCTGGGGCGGTGTGTCACAGCATCATCGGACTGAGCTTGTTGTCATTGCAGGCAATCTCAATGCTGTGCGTTACAGGGAAGACATCCTCCTCCCTCATGTGGTACCATTCCTGCAGGCTCATCCTGACATGACCCTCCAGCATGACAATGCCACCAGCCATACTGCTCGTTCTGTGCGTGATTTCCTGCAAGACAGGAATGTCAGTGTTCTGCCATGGTCAGTGAAGAGCCCGGATCTCAATCCCATTGAGCACGTCTGGGACCTGTTGGATCGGAAGGTGAGGGCTAGGGCCATTCCCCCCAGAAATGTCCGGGAACTTGCAGGAAGAGTGGGGTAACATCTCACAGCAAGAACTGGAAAATCTGGTGCAGTCCATGAGGAGGAGATGCACTGCAGTACTTAATGCAGCTGGTGGCCACACCAGATACTGACTGTTACTTTTGATTTTGACCCCCCCCCCCCCTTCGTTCAGGGACACATTATTCAATTTCTGTTAGTCACAAGTCTGTGGAACTTGTTCAGTTCATGTCTCAGTTGTTGAATCTTGATATGTTCATACAAATATTTACACATGTTAAGTTTGCTGAATATAAACGCAGTTGACTGTGAGAGGACGTTTATTTTCTTGCTGAGTTTATAGTTCTCCCTGTTTAGAGTGATTTGACCTCATCACTAACTGCTCTCTGATTACCCTCCATAAAGAATAGTTCTATTAAAGACACAATCTCAATCTCTCTGTCTATGCAGTTTATTCACCTGATCTGAATCACTCACTGAGGACATGGAGTACTTTCATAACCCTGTTCTGCCCTGTTCTGTACTGTCCTGTTCTGTCCTGTTCTGTTCTGTTCTGCCCTGTCCTGTTCTGTTCTGTTCTGTTCTGTCCTGTTCTGTTCTGTCCTGTCCTGTTCTGTTCTGTTCTGCCCTGTTCTGTTCTGTTCTGTCCTGTTCTGTTCTGTTCTGTTCTGTTCTGCCCTGTTCTGTTCTGTTCTGCCCTGTTCTGTCCTGTTCTGTTCTGCCCTGTCCTGTTCTGTTCTGCCCTGTCCTGTTCTGTTCTGTCCTGTTCTGTTCTGTTCTGTTCTGTTCTGTTCTGCCCTGTCCTGTTCTGTTCTGTCCTGTTCTGTTCTGTTCTGTTCTGCCCTGTTCTGTTCTGTCCTGATCTGAACCACTCACTGAGGACATGGAGTACTTTCATAACCCTGTCCTGTTCTGTTCTGTTCTGCCCTGTTCTGTCCTGTCCTGTTCTGTTCTGCCCTGTTCTGTTCTGTCCTGTTCTGTTCTGTTCTGCCCTGTTCTGTCCTGATCTGAACCACTCACTGAGGACATGTAGTACTTTAATAACCCTGTTCTGTTCTGTTCTACCCTGTTCTGTTCTGTTCTGCCCTGTTTGTTCTGTTCTGTTCTGCCCTGTTCTGTTCTGCCCTGTTCTGTTCTGCCCTGTTCTGTTCTGTTCTGTTCTGTTCTGTTCTGCCCTATTTCTGTACTGTCCTGTTCTGTTCTGCCCTGTTCTGTCCTGTCCTGTCCTGTCCTGTTCTGTTCTGTTCTGTCCTGATCTGAACCACTCACTGAGGACATGTAGTACTTTAATAACCCTGTTCTGTTCTGTTCTGTTCTGTTCTGTTCTGTCCTGATCTGAACCACTCACTGAGGACATGTAGTACTTTAATAACCCTGTTCTGTTCTGTTCTGTTCCGTCCTGATCTGTCCTTTTCTGTCCTGTCCTGATCTGTCCTGATCTGTCCTGTCCTGTTCTGGGTTGGTTTCACGGTATGGGTTCATCAAGGAGTCAGTGTACAGTTCCCCAGCCAGTCTCAATGTGTTATGGCCATCAGGCCTGCTCTAGGGTTCTGTGTACACAGTGAGCTACAACAGCTACCTCAGGGATCATTATAGAAACTAAATGTTGCTTCTTCAGACAACTGGACAGGGAGTTCAGCTCTGCTGCTCTCTGGCTCTTTCAAAACAAACTGCATTGGCTTATCCCCCGGATCACATGTTTCTCGGGGGGAGCTTTGAAAAGCTTACAGTGTGTGTGTCCTGGACAAGGCATGCTAGTAGCTAGCTAGGTCCCTGGAATCTTCATTAGAGGGGGGCAGCGTACTAGCACATTCAGCCCCAGGTGAGCTCTTCTCTGGGTTTGTCTGTCTGGCACGTCCCTATTGAAGAAAGAGGGGGAAAGGGGAGACCTAGTCAGAATGCCTTCAACTGAAATGTATCTTCCTCATTTAACCCAACCCCTCTGAATCAGAGAGGGGGGCTGCCTTAATGGACATCCACGTCATCAGCACCCAGGGAGGGAGGAGGGAGGATGGAGCTGAGCGGAGGGGTGTGTGGTTGTCTAGAGACGGGGATAAGTGATGAGGCAGGCGTGCACACACAAATATAGATCCACACAGATATAGATCCACAGAGATATAGATCCACACAGACAGATATAGATCCACACAGATATAGATCCACACAGACAGATATAGATACACAGAGATATAGATCCACACAGACAGATATAGATTCACACAGATATAGATCCACACAGATATAGATCCACACAGACAGATATAGATACACAGAGATATAGATCCACACAGACAGATATAGATTCACACAGATATATATCCACACAGATATAGATCCAGACAGATATAGATCCACAGAGATATAGATCCACACAGACAGATATAGATTCACACAGATATATATTCACAAAGATATAGATCCACACAGATATAGATCCACAGAGATATAGATCCACACAGACAGATATAGATTCACACAGATATAGATCCACACAGATATATATAGATCCACGCAGACAGATATAGATCCAGACAGCTATAGATCCAGACAGATATAGATCCACACAGACAGATATAGATACACAGAGATATAGATCCACACAGACAGATATAGATTCACACAGATATAGATCCACACAGATATAGATCCAGACAGATATATATTCACAAAGATATAGATCCACACAGATATAGATCCAGACAGATATATATTCACACAGATATAGATTCACACAGACAGATATAGATCCACACAGACAGATATAGATCCAGACAGACAGATATAGATCCAGACAGACATATATAGATCCACGCAGACAGATATAGATCCAGACAGCTATAGATCCAGACAGATATAGATCCACACAGATATAGATCCAGACAGATATAGATCCACACAGACAGATATACATCCACACAGACAGATATAGATCCAGACAGATATACAGATATAGATCCACACAGATATAGATCCAGACAGCTATAGATCCACACAGACAGATATAGATCCAGACAGACAGATATAGATCCAGACAGATATAGATCCAGACAGATATAGATCCAGACAGATAAAGATCCAGACAGATATAGATCCACACAGATATAGATCCACACAGACAGATATAGATCCAGACAGACAGATATAGATCCAGACAGACAGATATAGATCCACACAGATATAGATCCAGACAGATATAGATCCAGCCAGGCGGTCAGCCTGAAGGGCTGGTAGTAGTGGTTCTGTGATCTCACCAGAGCGGAGCCAACCACCTCTACATTGCTAAATCTCTCCACAGACATGGCTCCCTCCCTCCCTCCCTTCATCCCTCTCTCTCCCCCTCCCTCCCTCCCTCCCTCCCTCCCTGGAGGAGAGGGCTGTCAGAAAGATGGATGTGGCCCTGCTGGGGATGGGGCGGGCTGGGATGACCCCTTGTCTCTACTCCTCCTCTCAACCCTCTCAACCAGGACCAGCCCACAGAGAGGGGAACGGCTTCAGCATACTGTAGTCCGTCTGTCCATCCGCATGTGTGTGTGTGTGTGTGTGTGTGTGTGTGTGTGTGTGTGTGTGTGTGTGTGTGTGTGTGTGTGTGTGTGTGTGTGTGTGTGTCTAGTTGGGACTGGTTCCAGTATGTATGTGTCTGTTGAAACCATTGACCCTCAGATCTGCTGCTATTACAACTCCTCTGTAGCTTCCTGATCGAACCGTGACCCACCGCAACCACACACACACACACGGATATACACACACACGGATAAACACACACACGGATAAACACACACCCGGATAAACACACACACGGATATACACACACGGATATACACACACACGGATAAACACACACACGGATAAACACACACACGGATAAACACACACATCACACAGACACATACACGTACACACACATGTGCAAGTGCACACACATACACAGAGTGCTACAGACCCGCGCACACACACACACACACACACAAACTGACCCAAGTGAGGACCCAGGAATCTTCTCCCAAAAGATGTATGTCTCTTAGCTCTCGCTGACTGACTGACGTTGAGGCCAAAGAAAGACAAGGACAGGACAGACAGGAGGTATGATGTCCTATCAGGCTCTGAGAGACTGGCTCTGCTTCCCAAAGAAAGACAAGGACAGGACAGACAGGAGGTATGATGTCCTATCAGGCTCTGAGAGACTGGCTCTGCTTCCCAAAGAAAGACAAGGACAGGACAGACAGGAGGTATGATGTCCTATCAGGCTCTGAGAGACTGGCTCTGCTTCCCAAAGAAAGACAAGGACAGGACAGACAGGAGGTATGATGTCCTATCAGGCTCTGAGAGACTGGCTCTGCTTCCCAAAGAAAGACAAGGACAGGACAGACAGGAGGTATGATGTCCTATCAGGCTCTGAGAGACTGGCTCTGCTTCCCAAAGAAAGACAAGGACAGGACAGACAGGAGGTATGATGTCCTATCAGGCTCTGAGAGACTGGCTCTGCTTCCCAAAGAAAGACAAGGACAGGACAGACAGGAGGTATGATGTCCTATCAGGCTCTGAGAGACTGGCTCTGCTTCCCAAATGGCACACTATTTCCCTACATGGTGCACTACTCTTGAGCCCCATGAGCCCTGGTCAAACGAAGTGCACTAAATAAGGACTAGGGTGCCATTTGAGATACAGATGGAGAGTAAGAGCAGATTCATTTGAGGTCACATTGTTTCAGCATGATAAATGATCCATGTAATCTCATCCACCCCCAAACAGCACAACCTCCCTCTCTCCTCCTCAGCCATACTGAGACACAACCTCCCTCTCTGCTCCTCAGCCATACTGAGACACAACCTCCCTCTCTCCTCCTCAGCCATGTAATACTGCTGAGACACAACCTCCCTCTCTCCTCCTCAGCCATACTGAGACACAACCTCCCTCTCTCCTCCTCAGCCATACTGAGACACAACCTCCCTCTCTCCTCCTCAGCCATGCTGAGACACAACCTCTCTCTCCCCTCCTCAGCCATGTAATACTGCTGAGACACAACCTCCCTCTCCCCTCCTCAGCCATGTAAACATGCTGAGACACAACCTCCCTCTCTGCTCCTCAGCCATACTGAGACACAACCTCCCTCTCTGCTCCTCAGCCATACCGAGACACAACCTCCCTCTCTCCTCCTCAGCCATGTAAACATGCTGAGACACAACCTCCCTCTCTGCTCCTCAGCCATACTGAGACACAACCTCCCTCTCTCCTCCTCAGCCATGTAATACTGCTGAGACACAACCTCCCTCTCTCCTCCTCAGCCATGTAAACATGCTGAGACACAACCTCCCTCTCTGCTCCTAAGCCATACTGAGACACAACCTCCCTCTCCCCTCCTCAGCCATACTGAGACACAACCTCCCTCTCTGCTCCTCAGCCATGTAATACTGCTGAGACACAACCTCCCTCTCTCCTCCTCAGCCATACTGAGACACAACCTCCCTCTCTCCTCCTCAGCCATACTGAGACACAACCTCCCTCTCTCCTACTCAGCCATACTGAGACACAACCTCCCTCTCCCCTCCTCAGCCATACTGAGACACAACCTCCCTCTCTCCTCCTCAGCCATGTAATACTGCTGAGACACAACCTCCCTCTCTCCTCCTCAGCCATACTGAGACACAACCTCCCTCTCCCCTCCTCAGCCATACTGAGACAACCTCCCTCTCTCCTCCTCAGCCATGTAATACTGCTGAGACACAACCTCCCTCTCTCCTCCTCAGCCATACTGAGACACAACCTCCCTCTCTGCTCCTCAGCCATACTGAGACACAACCTCCCTCTCTCCTCCTCAGCCATGTAATACTGCTGAGACACAACCTCCCTCTCTCCTCCTCAGCCATGTAAACATGCTGAGACACAACCTCCCTCTCTGCTCCTAAGCCATACTGAGACACAACCTCCCTCTCCCCTCCTCAGCCATACTGAGACACAACCTCCCTCTCTGCTCCTCAGCCATGTAATACTGCTGAGACACAACCTCCCTCTCTCCTCCTCAGCCATACTGAGACACAACCTCCCTCTCTCCTCCTCAGCCATACTGAGACACAACCTCCCTCTCTCCTACTCAGCCATACTGAGACACAACCTCCCTCTCCCCTCCTCAGCCATACTGAGACACAACCTCCCTCTCTCCTCCTCAGCCATGTAATACTGCTGAGACACAACCTCCCTCTCTCCTCCTCAGCCATACTGAGACACAACCTCCCTCTCTCCTCCTCAGCCATGTAATACTGCTGAGACACAACCTCCCTCTCTGCTCCTCAGCCATGTAATACTGCTGAGACACAACCTCCCTCTCTCCTCCTCAGCCATGTAATACTGCTGAGACACAACCTCCCTCTCTGCTCCTCAGCCATGTAATACTGCTGAGACACAACCTCCCTCTCTGCTCCTCAGCCATACTGAGACACAACCTCCCTCTCTCCTCCTCAGCCATACTGAGACACAACCTCCCTCTCTGCTCCTCAGCCATACTGAGACACAACCTCCCTCTCTCCTCCTCAGCCATACTGAGACACAACCTCCCTCTCTGCTCCTCAGCCATGTAATACTGCTGAGACACAACCTCCCTCTCTCCTCCTCAGCCATACTGAGACACAACCTCCCTCTCTCCTCCTCAGCCATGTAATACTGCTGAGACACAACCTCCCTCTCTCCTCCTCAGCCATACTGAGACACAACCTCCCTCTCTCCTCCTCAGCCATACTGAGACACAACCTCCCTCTCTCCTCCTCAGCCATACTGAGACACAACCTCCCTCTCCCCTCCTCAACCATGTAATACTGCTGAGCCGGACTTTCTCTGTGAAACCTGACATGAACACACAAACACAAACCCTTTCTCCATCTCCTCATGGAGGCGCTGGTCGGTCTCATGTTCTGCTGCAGGGTCACAGAAGAACCATTCTGGGTTGGTATTTTGGCTGGTTGATGACTAAGTTTCGATGGTTGATCACAGAAGAACCATTCTGGGTTGGTATTCTGGCTGGTTGATGGATGGTTGATCACAGAAGAACCATTCTGGGTTGGTATTCTGGCTGGATTGATGACTACGTGATGATGGTTGATTAGAGTGAACTCTGGAGTTATCAGACACAGGACTTCTGAAATGTATTCTCCAGGACAATGGGGAGAATTTTCATTTTCCTCTGGTCTTTTTGACGCCTGGAGAAGGCTCAAACAACATGGTCTCATACTGCCATCTAGTGGCAGTCAGGAAAAGCAGGTCATGTGTAGCAATAGAGGTGAATCAATAGTTGTGAATCAATAGACTTGTGAATCATAAGAGTTGATATTCAATAGAGTTGTGAATCAATAGAGTTGAAATTCAATACAGTTGTGAATCAATAGAGTTAAGATTCAATAGAGTTGTGAATCAATAGAGTTGAGATTCAATAGAGTTGTGAATCAATAGAGTTGTGACTCAATTGAGTTGTGAATCAATAGAGTTGAGATTCAATAGAGTTGTGAATCAATAGAGTTGTGAATCAATAGAGTTGTGATTCAATAGAGTTGTGAATCAACAGAAAAGATTCACTACGACAGCACATTCACTGCGTATCCTGAGTGAAAATCAGTTGTCTGTCCAATACAGTTATGCCAAGAGGTGATTCTCCTTCAGTCACACTCTTTGTACATCCTTGAAACTTCCATAAGAGGAACAAGTTGACCAACAAAACCATCCTCCCTTTTAGTCATCTCTGACATGCCTTCCTCTGGAGGACGTTGGCCTTTCGTTCCTTCACATCCAGCATGTCCCACTCCCCCTCCCCCCCCCCACACACACACATATCAGACAAAATTATGAAAGAAAATAATTGTACTTTTGAATTCCGTAAAGTCAGTGTGGAAGAGGTGAACATATTATTGTTGTCTATCAACAATGACAAGCCACTGGGGGGTCTAACAATCTGGATGGAAAATTACTGAGGATACCAGCAGAAGACATTGTCACTCCTATTTGCCACATCTTCAATTTAAGCCTCCTAGAGAGCGTGTGCCCTCAGGCCTGGAGGGAAGCTAAAGACATTCTGCTACCTAAGAATAGTAAAGCTCCCTTTACCACCTCAAATAGCCAACCAATCAGCCGGTTACAAACCCTGAGTAAAGTTCTGGAAAAAATTGTGTTTGACCAGATACAATGTGATTTACAGTAACCCTGGGTTGTAAACTGTCATGGTCAAAACCTATTGATGCAGAAGTAGCTAAGATGGGGAGAAGTCTGTCTATAATAAAGCCATACTCTGCCTTCTTAACAACACTATCAACAAGGCAGGTCCTACAGGCCCTAGTTTCTACCTTCTTAACAACACTATCAACAAGGCAGGTCCTACAGGCCCTAGTTTCTACCTTCTTAACAACACTATCAACAAGGCAGGTCCTACAGGCCCTAGTTTCTACCTTCTTAACAACACTATCAACCAGGCAGGTCCTACAGGCCCTAGTTTCTACCTTCTTAACAACACTATCAACCAGGCAGGTCCTACAGGCCCTAGTTTTGTCGTACCTTGACTTGTTCAGTCGTGTGGTCAGGTGCCACAAAAAAGGACTTAGGAAAATTGCATTTGGCTCAGAACAGGGCAGCACGGCTGGGCCTCAGAACAGGGCAGCACGGCTGGCCCTTGGATGTACACAGAGAGCTAATATTAATAATATGCATGTCAATCTCTCCTGGTTGAAAGTGGAGGAGGGATTGACTTCATCACTACTTTTATTTATGAGAGGTGTTGTTGACATGGACATGTTGAATGCACCAAGCTGTCTGTCTAAACTACTGGCACACAGCTCAGACACCCATACATACCCCACAAGACATGCCACAAGAGGTCTCTTCACAGTCCCCAAGTCCAGAACAGACTATGGGAGGCACACAGTACCACATAGAGCCATGACTACATGGAACTCTATTCCACATCAAGTAACTGAAGCAAGCAGTACAATTAGATTTAAAAAACAGATTAAAAAACACCTTATGGAACAGCGGGACTGTGAAGCAACACAAACATTGGCACAGACACATGCATACACACACACACACACACTCACGATAACATACGCACTATATTTACACATGGTGGAGTAGGGGCCTGAGGGAACACAGTGTGTTGTGAAATCTGTGAATGTATTGTAATGTATTACAGTTGTATAAACTGCCTTCATTTTGCTGGACCCCAGGAAGAGTAGCTGCTGCTTTGGCAGCTAATGGGGATCCATAATAAACCCCAGGAAGAGTAGCTGCTGCTCTGGCAGCTAATGGGGATCCATAATAAACCCCAGGAAGAGTAGCTGCTGCATTGGCAGCTAATGGGGATCCATAATAAACCCCAGGAAGAGTATCTGCTGCTCTGGCATCTAATGGGGATCCATAATAAACCCCAGGAAGAGTAGCTGCTGCTCTGGCATCTAATGGGGATCCATAATAAACCCCAGGAAGAGTAGCTGCTGCTCTGGCATCTAATGGGGATCCATAATAAACCCCAGGAAGAGTAGCTGCTGCTCTGGCATCTAATGGGGATCCATAATAAACCCCAGGAAGAGTAGCTGCTGCTCTGGCATCTAATGGGGATCCATAATAAATACACACAGCCTCCACCCGCCCCATACCTTCTTCTGCAGGACGTTGACCTTGCGCTCCTTGACCTCCAGCATGTCCTTGAGGTCGTGTACCTCTCTGCTGAGCGTCCCCTTCTCCTCAGACGTCTCCTGGATCTGGTTCGACTTCTTATTCAGCTGGGAGTCTTTCTCTTCCAGACGCAGACGCAGAGCATCCACCTGATACACACACACACACACACACACACACACACAGTGTTAGATTAGAGATGGATCTGGTTAGACAACTTATTCAGCTGGGAATCTTTCTCTTCCCAACGAAGAGCATCCACCTGACACACACAGACACACACACACACACACACACAGACACACACACACAGACACACAGACACACACAGACACACACACACACACACACACACACACACATCAGACATTATCACAAATTAAATCAAAAGGCAAATAAATGTAATACTTACAGTCCAGTCAACTTGTAAATGCGCTGGAATAAGCATCTCCGAGTAGCTGATCTCTTATTTGTTATAATTTAACATATCAAACTGATCCTAGATCAGCACTTGTACAGTCGTGGCCAAAAGTTTTGAGAATGACACAAATATAAATTCTCACAAAATTTGCTGCTTCAGTGTCTTTAGATGTTTTTGTCAGATGTTACTATGGAATACTGAAGTATAATTACAAGCATTTCATAAGTGTCAAAGGCTTTTATTGACAATTACATGAAGTTGATGCAGAGTCAATATTTGCAGTGTTGACCCTTATTTTTCAAGACCTCTGCAATCCGTCCTGGCATGCTGTCAATTAACTTCTGGGCCACATCCTGACTGATGGCAGCCCATTCTTGCATAATCAATGCTTGGAGTTTGTCAGAATTTGTGGGGTTTTGTTTGTCCATCCGCCTCTTGAGGATTGACCACAAGTTCTCAATGGGATTAAGGTCTGGGGAGTTTCCTGGCCATGGAACCAAAATATCGATGTTTTGTTCCCCAACCCCACACATGAAAGGTCTCAGGATGCTTTACTGTTGGCATGATATAGGACTGATGGTGGCGCTCACCTTGTCTTCTCCGGACAAGCTTTTTTCCGGATGCCCCAAACAATTGGAAAAGGGGATTCATCAGAGAAAATGACTTTACCCCAGTCCTCAGGAGTCCAATCCCTGTACCTTTTGCAGAATATCAGTCTGTCCCTGATGTTTTTCCTGGAGAGAAGTGGCTTCTTTGCTGCCCTTCTTGACACCAGGCTATCCTCCAAAAGTCTTCGCCTCACTGTGCGTGCAGATGCACTCACACCTGCCTGCTGCCATTCCTGAGCAAGCTCTGTACTGGTGGTGCCCCGATCCCGCAGCTGAATCAACTTTAGGAGACGGTCCTGGCGCTTGCTGGACTTTCTTGGGTGGCCTGAAGCCTTCTTCACAACAATTGAACAGCTCTCCTTGAAGTTCTTGATGATCCAATAAATGGTTGATTTAGGTGCAATCTTACTGGCAGCAATATCCTTGCCTGTGAAGCCCTTTTTATGCAAAGCAATGATGATGGCACGTGCTTCCTTGCAGGTAACCATGGTTGACAGAGGAAGAACAATGATTCCAAGCACCACCCTCCTTTTGAAGCTTCCAGTCTGTTATTCAAACTCAATCAGCATGACAGAGTGATCTCCAGCCTTGTCCTTGTCAACACTCACACCTGTGTTAACAAGAGAATCACTGACATGATGTCAGCTGGGCCTTTTGTGGCAGGGCTGAAATGCAGTGGAAATGTTTTTTGGGGGATTCAGTTCATTTGCATGGCAAAGAGGGACTTTGCAATTAATTGCAATTCATCTGATCACTCTTCATAACATTCTGGAGTATATGCAAATTGCCATCATACAAACTGAGGCAGCAGACTTTATAAATTCATATTTGTGTCATTCTCAAAACTTTTGGCCACGACTGTAGTCCTACTCTGAGATGCTTAGTAACTACGGGTTCAGTTCAGCTGTAAACTATGACACAGTAGTGGCACCAAGAGACCATCTCCACAATACCCCTGGTAGAGTTAACACTGAACAACATACCTCTGAATGATAGTAGAGCCCTGTCAGTAGAGTTAACACTGAACAACATACCTCTGAATGACAGTAGAGCCCTGTCAGTAGAGTTAACACTGAACAACATACCTCTGTCTGAATGATAGTAGAGCCCTGTCAGTAGAGTTAACACTGAACAACACACCTCTGTCTGAATGATAGTAGAGCGCTGTCAGTAGAGTTAACACTGAACAACACACCTCTGTCTGAATGATAGTAGAGCCCTGTCAGTAGAGTTAACACTGAACAACATACCTCTGAATGACAGTAGAGCCCTTTCAGTAGAGTTAACACTGAACAACATACCTCTGAATGACAGTAGAGCCCTGTCAGTAGAGTTAACACTGAACAACATACCTCTGTCTGAATGATAGTAGAGCCCTGTCAGTAGAGTTAACACTGAACAACATACCTCTGAATGACAGTAGAGCCCTGTCAGTAGAGTTAACACTGAACAACATACCTCTATCTGAATGACAGTAGAGCCCTGTCAGTAGAGTTAACACTGAACAACATACCTCTGAATG
>NC_092167.1:3505671-3513171 GCF_045791955.1 Oncorhynchus clarkii lewisi
GCCTCATACTGGGGTTTCTCTCACACCACTTATCTGAGTTCCTCTAGCCTCATACTGGGGTTCCTCTCACACCATTTATCTGAGTTCCTCTTGCCTCATACTGGGGTTCCTCTAGCCTCATACTGGGGTTCCTCTCACACCACTTATCTGAGTTCCTCTAGCCTCATACTGGGGTTCCTCTAGCCTCATACTGGGGTTCCTCTCACACCACTTATCTGAGTTCCTCTAGCCTCATACTGGGGTTCCTCTCACACCACTTATCTGAGTTCCTCTAGCCTCATACTGGGGTTCCTCTAGCCTCATACTGGGGTTCCTCTAGCCTCATACTGGGGTTCCTCTCACACCACTTATCTGAGTTCCTCTAGCCTCATACTGGGGTTCCTCTCACACCACTTATCTGAGTTCCTCTAGCCTCATACTGGGGTTCCTCTCACACCACTTATCTGAGTTCCTCTAGCCTCATACTGGGGTTCCTCTCACACCACTTATCTGAGTTCCTCTAGCCTCATACTGGGGTTCCTCTCACACCACTTATCTGAGTTCCTCTAGCCTCATACTGGGGTTCCTCTCACACCACTTATCTGAGTTCCTCTTGCCTCATACTGGGGTTCCTCTCACACCACTTATCTGAGTTCCTCTAGCCTCATACTGGGGTTCCTCTAGCCTCATACTGGGGTTCCTCTAGCCTCATACTGGGGTTCCTCTCACACCACTTATCTGAGTTCCTCTAGCCTCATACTGGGGTTCCTCTCACACCACTTATCTGAGTTCCTCTAGCCTCATACTGGGGTTCCTCTCACACCACTTATCTGAGTTCCTCTAGCCTCATACTGGGGTTCCTCTCACACCACTTATCTGAGTTCCTCTAGCCTCATACTGGGGTTCCTCTCACACCACTTATCTGAGTTCCTCTAGCCTCATACTGGGGTTCCTCTCACACCACTTATCTGAGTTCCTCTAGCCTCATACTGGGGTTTCCTCTCACAGCGGTCACATGGGTATTCTCTTTAGCGAGGGTCAGTAAGGCAAAGCTGCTGTGTTGTGGAGGTCAGAAAGGTTCTACGAGGTTAAAAGGTCAGAGTTGACAGGTTAAAGAGAGAGAGCGAGCGCTGTGTGGTGAAGTCCTTCCTTACGGCAGACACTTCCTGCTGCAGGTCGGCAGCCTTCTGCTTAAGCTCCTCCCCCTGGACCTCTCTCTGAGACAGCTCCTCCTTCAGCTGCTCTACCTGTCAGGAGAGTCAGTTACCTGGCTGTTACCAGGACGATAAGCACCACCACCAATCAGGAGCCATGATGTAGGCAACACAGGGCCAATCAGTAACCAGCTTTTGGACAGCCAATCAACAACCACCTTGCATACAAGATGGTCTTTTCTATAGAACCTTGGAAAAGTTTCCACAAGCAGTCAATCATTGGTAACAAGAACACAATAGTCGATGAACACATGGTTGTCTCTAGTGTACAGGGCAGGATGCTGGTTCCACTAGAAAACACAGAGAACTGAAGACCAGATGGACACATGGTTGTCTCTAGTGTACAGGGCAGGATGCTGGTTCCACTAGAAAACACAGAGAACTGAAGACCAGATGGACACATGGTTGTCTCTAGTGTACAGGGCAGGATGCTGGTTCCACTAGGAAACACAGAGAACTGAAGACCAGATGAGCACATGGTTGTCTCTAGTGTACAGGGCAGGATGCTGGTTCCACTAGAAAACACAGAGAACTGAAGACCAGATGGACACATGGTTGTCTCTAGTGTACAGGGCAGGATGCTGGTTCCACTAGAAAACACAGAGAACTGAAGACCAGATGGACACATGGTTGTCTCTAGTGTACAGGGCAGGATGCTGGTTCCACTAGAAAACACAGAGAACTGAAGACCAGATGAGCACATGGTTGTCTCTAGTGTACAGGGCAAGATGCTGGTTCCACTAGAAAACACAGAGAACTGAAGACCAGATGAACACATGCTTGTCTCTAGTGTACAGGACAGGATGCTGGTTCCACTAGAAAACACAGAGAACTGAAGACCAGATGGACACATGGTTGTCTCTAGTGTACAGGGCAGGATGCTGGTTCCACTAGAAAACACAGAGAATTGAAGACCAGATGGACACATGGTTATCTCTAGTGTACAGGGCAGGATGCTGGTTCCACTAGAAAACACAGAGAACTGAAGACCAGATGAACACATGGTTGTCTCTAGTGTACAGGGCAGGATGCTGGTTCCACTAGAAAACACAGAGAACTGAAGACCAGATGGACACATGGTTGTCTCTAGTGTACAGGGCAGGATGCTGGTTCCACTAGAAAACACAGAGAACTGAAGACCAGATGAACACATGGTTGTCTATAGTGTACAGGGCAGGATGCTGGTTCCACTAGAAAACACAGAGAACTGAAGACCAGATGAACACATGCTTGTCTCTAGTGTACAGGGCAGGATGCTGGTTCCACTAGAAAACACAGAGAACTGAAGACCAGATGAGCACATGGTTGTCTCTAGTGTACAGGGCAGGATGCTGGTTCCACTAGAAAACACAGAGAACTGAAGATCAGATGAACACATGCTTGTCTCTAGTGTACAGGGCAGGATGCTGGTTCCACTAGAAAACACAGAGAACTGAAGACCAGATGAACACATGGTTGTCTCTAGTGTACAGGGCAGGATGCTGGTTCCACTAGAAAACACAGAGAACTGAAGACCAGATGCATCTGTCACAGAAGCTGAATGATAATCAACATGCTCTTTAGACAGAGTTCTGTACTGAGTCAGCTGTAGTTGTGTTGTTACCTTGTTCTTCATGAACTTGGAGTGGGATCTGTACACCTCCATTTGTTTCATCTCCTCCTCTCTCTCCTCAGTGCTCAGAGCCCCGTTAGACTTTAACATCTCAATCTCTTCCTCCAGGTCCCTCAGACCTCTCTCCAGAGACTGGACCTTAGAGTCCTACCACAAGAGAACACACACAGTTAGGCACACACACACACACACACACACACACACACACACACACACACACACACACACACACACACACACACACACACACACACACACACACACACACACACACACACACACACACACACACGCACACACACTTCCTCGAGGTCCAGGAACACCATTATAGTTATTTTATTGTGTTACTATTTCCTACTATTTCCTATTTTTTGCACATTTTTCACACTTTTTAACTCTGAATAGTTGGGAAAAGGCTCCTAAGTTAGAGTTTCACTGTAAAGGGTGACTCATATGACTCACGTTGTAATATTACAGTTTCTCACATTGTACAGGAAGTCAATCTCTCACCACATTGTACAGGAAGTCAATCTCTCACCACATTGTACAGGAAGTCAATCTCTCACCACATTGTGTAGGAAGTCAATCCCTCACCACATTGTACAGGAAGTCAATCTCTCACCACATTGTACAGGAAGTCAATCTCTCACCACATTGTACAGGAAGTCAATCTCTCACCACATTGTACAGGAAGTCAATCTCTCACCACATTGTACAGGAAGTCAATCTCTCACCACATTGTACAGGAAGTCAATCTCTCACAACACACACACCTTCATCTTGATGACGGTCTCACTTTGGCATTCTAAGTGAAACATGAGCATACACACTCTCTCTAACCAACCTCTCTCTCTCTCTCTCTCTCTCCCTCTCTCTCTCTCTCTTCCCTCTCTCTCTCTCTCTCACTCCTCTCTCTCTCTCTCTCTCTCTCTCTAACCAACCAACCTCTCTCTCTCTCTCTCTCTCTAACCAACCTCTCTCTCTCTCTCTCACCTCCCCCTCTCTCCCCTCTCTCTCTCCCTCTCTCTCCCCCTCTCTCTCTCTCTTCCCTCTCTCGCTCTCTCACTCCTCTCTCTCTCTCTCTCTCTCTCTCTAACCAACCAACCTCTCTTTCTCTCTCACCTCCCCCTCTCTCCCCTCTCTCTCTCCCTCTCTCTCCCCCTCTCTCTCTCCCCCTCTCTCCCTCTCTCTCTCTCTCTCTCTCTCTCTCTCACCTTCATCTCGATGACGGTCTGCAGGGCCTTGGTCTTGGCTGATTCAGGGGCTCCTTCATAGCTCCGTCGGTGCAGCTCCTGAGGAGAGACAGGGTACAGCATGGTGGTGGTTAGCACGCCCAGGACAGAACACAACAGCATAGTGACTGTCATCATGACCAGGAGAGAACCCAACAGCATGGTGACTGTCATCATGACCAGGAGAGAACCCAACAGCATAGTGACTGTCATCATGACCAGGAGAGAACACAACAGCATGGTGACTGTCATCATGACCAGGAGAGAACACAACAGCATAGTGACTGTCATCATGACCAGGAGAGAACACAACAGCATGGTGACTGTCATCATGACCAGGAGAGAACCCAACAGCAAAGTGACTGTCATCATGACCAGGAGAGAACCCAACAGCATAGTGACTGTCATCATGACCAGGAGAGAACCCAACAGCATAGTGACTGTCATCATGACCAGGAGAGAACCCAACAGCATGGTGACTGTCATCATGACCAGGAGAGAACACAACAGCATGGTGACTGTCATCATGACCAGGAGAGAACCCAACAGCATGGTGACTGTCATCATGACCAGGAGAGAACACAACAGCATGGTGACTGTCATCATGACCAGGAGAGAACATACAGCATGGTGACTGTCATCATGACCAGGAGAGAACCCAACAGCATAGTGACTGTCATCATGACCAGGAGAGAACCCAACAGCATGGTGACTGTCATCATGACCAGGAGAGAACCCAACAGCATGGTGACTGTCATCATGACCAGGAGAGAACACAACAGCATGGTGTGAGAGAGAGAGAGAGAGAGAGAGACAGAGAGAGAGAGAGAGAGAGAGAGACAGAGAGAGAAAGACAGAGAGAGACAGAGAGAGAAAGAGAGAGAGAGAGAGACAGAGAGAGAGAGAGAGAGAGAGAGAGAGAGAGAGAAAGACAGAGAGAGAAAGAGAGAGAGAGAGAGAGACAGAGCGAGAGAGAGAGAGTTGGGAGTTGAGAGTAATGGGAGTTGTACTGAGGGTCCCACAGAGAGAACTAATGGGAGTTGTACTGAGGGTCCTACAGAGAGAACTAATGGGAGTTGTACTGAGGGTCCTACATAGAGAACTAATGGGAGTTGTACTGAGGGTCCTACAAAGAGAACTAATGGGAGTTGTACTGAGGGTCCTACAAAGAGAACTACTGGGGGTTGTACTGAGGGTCCCACAGAGAGAACTAATGGGAGTTGTACTGAGGGTCCTACAGAGAGAACTAATGGGAGTTGTCCTGAGGGTCCTACAGAGAGAACTAATGGGAGTTGTCCTGAGGGTCCCACAGAGAGAACTAATGGGAGTTGAGGATTCCACATAGAGAACTAGGGCAGCCTTTCTAGTGGAGAAGACAGGACTAACAAAGGAGAGAGAGCTTCTGGTGCTGGGGGCGGTGGTGGAAATGGACTGTACAGTGCACACACACACACACACACACACACACACACACACGATGACTGTAAATGCATGGACACACACACAGACTCCCATAGATTCTCTTCCTCACATAAACAGAAAATAGACTCTGTGTGACATGTGGATGTATCCTTGTCAAATCATGTGGACATGTTTATTCTCTCCATCCAACGCTGTGTGTCTGAACCACTGCAGCCCGTTCAGTTCCACAGGAAAGTCCAGTAGAGCCCGTATATATATAGACATAATATGACATTTCAAATGTCTTTATTCTTTTGTAACTTCTGTGAGTGTAACATTTACTGGTCATATTTTATTGTTTATTTCACTTTATATATTATCTACCTCACTTGCTTTGGTAATGTTAACATATGTTTCCCATGCCAATAAAACCCTTAAATTGAATTGGAATTGAGAGGAGACAGACAGACAGACATTGCGCCTAATTTCTCAGCAATTGGCAATGTACACACCCACAGGGTGCACTTGCATGTCACAGGAGAGTGTTAAAGGGTACAGGGAGGTCAGAGAGATCTTTATGAGTTTACTGCTTACAACTCTTCTGCTAAGAAAAGACAAGGAGCAGCTACTGCTGTTCTCTAAATAATATAAAAACTATCTCCCTGACACCTCCCCTCTCTCTCTCTCTCTCCCTGACACCTCCCCTCTCTCTCTCTCTCTCCCTGACACCTTCCCTCCCTCTCTCTCTCTCTCTCCCTGACACCTTCCCTCCCTCTCTCTCTCTCTCTCCCTGACACCTTCCCTCCCTCTCTCTCTCTCCCTGACACCTTCCCTCCCTCTCTCTCTCTCTCCCTCTCTCCCTGACACCTTCCCTCCCTCTCTCTCTCTCTCTCTCTCTCCCTGACACCTTCCCTCCCTCTCTCTCTCTCTCTCCCTGACACCTTCCCTCCCTCTCTCTCTCTCCCTGACACCTTCCCTCCCCTCTCTCTCTCTCTCTCTCTCTCCCTGACACCTTCCCTCCCTCTCTCTCTCTCTCTCTCTCCCTGACACCTTCCCTCCCTCTCTCTCTCTCTCTCTCTCCCTGACACCTTCCCTCCCCTCTCTCTCTCTCTCTCTCTCCCTGACACCTTCCCTCCCTCTCTCTCTCTCTCTCCCTGACACCTTCCCTCCCTCTCTCTCTCTCTCTCTCTCCCTGACATCTTCCCTCCCCCTCTCTCTCTCCCTGACACCTTCCCTCCCTCTCTCTCTCTCCCTGACACCTTCCCTCCCTCTCTCTCTCTCTCTCTCTCCCTGACATCTTCCCTCCCTCTCTCTCTGTCTCTCCCTGACACCTTCCCTCCCTCTCTCTCTCCCTGACACCTTCCCTCCCTCTCTCTCTCTCTCTCTCTCCCTGACATCTTCCCTCCCTCTCTCTCTCTCTCTCTCTCCCTGACATCTTCCCTCCCTCTCTCTCTCTCTCTCCCTGACACCTTCCCTCCCTCTCTCTCTCTCTCTCTCCCTGACACCTTCCCTCCCTCTCTCTCTCTCTCTCTCTCCCTGACATCTTCCCTCCCTCTCTCTCTCTCTCTCTCCCTGACACCTTCCCTCCCTCTCTCTCTCTCTCTCCCTGACACCTTCCCTCCCTTTCTCTCTCTCTCTCTCTCTCCCTGACACCTTCCCTCCCTCTCTCTCTCTCTCTCCCTGACACCTTCCCTCCCTCTCTCTCTCTCTCGCTCCCTGACACCTTCCCTCCTCTCTCTCTCTCTCTCTCCCTGACATCTTCCCTCCCTCTCTCTCTCTCTCTCTCTCTCCCTGACACCTTCCCTCCCTCTCTCTCTCTCTCTCTCCCTGACACCTTCCCTCCCTTTCTCTCTCTCTCTCTCTCTCCCTGACACCTTCCCTCCCTCTCGCTCTCTCTCTCCCTGACACCTTCCCTCCCTCCCTCTCTCCCTGACACCTTCCCTCCCTCTCTCTCTCTCTCTCCCTGACACCTTCCCTCCCTCTCTCTCTCTCTCTCCCTGACACCTTCCCTCCCTCTCTCTCTCTCTCCCTGACACCTTCCCTCCCTCCCTCTCTCTCTCTC
>NC_092167.1:3518171-3530671 GCF_045791955.1 Oncorhynchus clarkii lewisi
AGGTGAGGTCTGTCTATAGTAAAGGTAAGGTCTGTCTATAGTAAAGGTAAGGTCTGTCTATAGTAAAGGTAAGGTCTGTCTATTGTAAAGGTAAGGTCTGTCTATAGTAAAGGTAAGGTCTGTCTATAGTAAAGGTAAGGTCTGTCGACAGTAAAGGTAAGGTCTGTCTATAGTAAAGGTGAGGTCTGTCTATAGTAAAGGTGAGGTCTGTCTATAGTAAAGGTATGGTCTGTCTATAGTAAAGGTGAGGTCTGTCTATAGTAAAGGTGAGGTCTGTCTATAGTAAAGGTAAGGTCTGTCTATAGTAAAGGTGAGGTCTGTCTATAGTAAAGGTAAGGTCTGTCTATAGTAAAGGTAAGGTCTGTCTATTGTAAAGGTAAGGTCTGTCTATAGTAAAGGTAAGGTCTGTCTATAGTAAAGGTAAGGTCTGTCTATAGTAAAGGTAAGGTCTGTCTATAGTAAAAGTAAGGTCTGTCTATAGTAAAGGTGAGGTCTGTCTATAGTAAAGGTAAGGTCTGTCTATAGTAAAGGTAAGGTCTGTCTATAGTAAAGGTGAGGTCTGTCTATAGTAAAGGTAAGGTCTGTCTATAGTAAAGGTAAGGTCTGTCTATAGTAAAGGTAAGGTCTGTCTATAGTAAAGGTAAGGTCTGTCGACAGTAAAGGTGAGGTCTGTCTATAGTAAAGGTGAGGTCTGTCGACAGTAAAGGTGAGGTCTGTCTATAGTAAAGGTGAGGTCTGTCTATAGTAAAGGTGAGGTCTGTCTATCTGTCTATAGCTCTGTGGTAACAGAGCTGTAATGAATTCAGTTAGCTGTAGGGCTCTGTGGTAACAGAGCTGTAATGAATTCAGTTAGCTGTGGGGCTCTGTGGTAACAGAGCTGTAATGAATTCAGTTAGCTGTAGGGTTCTGTGGTAACAGAGTTGTAATGAATTCAGTTAGCAGTAGGGCTCTGTGGTAACAGAGCTGTAATGAATACAGTTAGCTGTAGGGTTCTGTGGTAACAGAGCTGTAATGAATTCAGTTAGCAGTAGGGCTCTGTGGTAACAGAGTTGTAATGAATTCAGTTAGCTGTGGGGTTCTGTGGTAACAGAGCTGTAATGAATTCAGTTAGCTGTGGGGTTCTGTGGTAACAGAGTTGTAATGAATTCAGTTAGCTGTGGGGTTCTGTGGTAACAGAGTTGTCATGAATTCAGTTAGCTGTGGGGTTCTGTGGTAACAGAGTTGTCATGAATTCAGTTAGCTGTAGGGTTCTGTGATAACATAGTGTTGTTTACATGAGCGTGACCAGCACATGACGACACTCTGTAGGAACTCTGTGGTAACCATGGAGTTATGAATGAATTATTTCCACTCCCCTCCTCTGTTTCGCTCTCTCTTCTCCCCCTCTCCCCCATACCTTCACACACACCCTCACCTCTCGTAGGGCGTTGGTCTCCTTGTCTTTCTGTTCCAGTAGACTGTCTAGGTGGTGGATGTGCATCTCAGCCTCAGCCAGTCTCCTGGTCCTCTCATGGTCTTCCTCTGAGGCCTTGGCTGACAGACCTGGAATACACACCATAGTGATGCTTTTAAGAGTGTGTGTGTTGGCGTGTGTGTGTGTGTGTGTGTGTGTGTGTTGGCGTGTGTGTGTGTGTTGGCGTGTGTGTGTGTGTGTGTGTGTGTGTGTGTGTTGGCGTGTGTGTGTGTGTGTGTTGGCGTGTGTGTGTGTGTGTGTGTGTGTGTGTGTGTGTGTGTGTGTGTGTGTGTGTGTGTGTGTGTGTGTGTGTGTGTGTGTGTGTGTGTGAACCCCACCATACCTTTGCTCTGCAGCATCTCCAGTAGTTTCTTGATGGACTGGTCTCTGGCCCCCAGGGTCTGTTTCTGACTGTCGATCCTCAACTCCATCTCCTCCAGCGTCTTCCTCAGGAGGAACAACTCTTTGGCCTAGAGGTTACATTCAATACAATTCAACCAAACAGTATTCATCTCTTTGGCCTGGAGGTTACATTCAATACAATTCAACCAAATGGTATTTACCTTGGCCTAGAGGTTACATTCAACACAATTCAACCAAACAGTATTCATCTCTTTGGCCTAGAGGTTACTTTCAACACAATTCAACTGTATTAATCTCTTTGGCCTAGAGGAAAGTGTCACACCCTGATCTGTTTCCCCTGTCTTTGTGATTGTCTCCACCCCCCTCCAGGTGTCGCCCATCTTCCCCATTATCCCCAGTGTATTTATACCTGTGCTCTCTGTTTGTCTGTTGCCAGTTTGTTTTGTTTGTCAGGTCTACCAGTGTTTTCCCCTTGCTCCTATCTCTTTCTAGTTCCTAACTATTCCTACACATTGGGGCCGTGCATTTTCTAGTACCTGTTTTCTAGTTTTCCCAGTTTTTACCATTCTGTCTACCCTGAGCCTGCCTGCTGTTCTGTACCTTATGGACTCTGATCTGGATTACTGACCTCTGATCTGTAATAAACTTTTGTTATTTTAACAGTGTCTGCATCTGGGTCTTCTCCTGAAACGTAATAGTACGATTCAATTCAATTCAATTTAATGGGAGAACACAACACACCTCCTTTCAGTAAATGTCAACTCCTGAATCCAAGCTACTTCTCAGCATGTTTGTGTTATTTCTAAATTAACTTAGTTAGCCTAGAGATTAGATTCAATCAAACGTTATTTATATACAATAATTAACTTTTGATTCAATTAACTTTATTGATACCCGTAGGGGAAACATGACGTGATAGTGATATTTCTAAATGAGGTTAGTTAGTTCTATATACTTATTGTACTGTTTTATGTCCATTAGCATTACATTCCTCAAGTTATTCAGAGGAGTGTGCCTTCTGACAAATGGAATAGTGTATTATTATTGTGCCTTCTGACAAATGAAATAGTGTGAACAACATGATGTTGTATAAAGTACAGAATCCTAAATACGACTCTGATGAACTGACATGTAAATGTTCACTGTGTGTTTTCTATCTGTTTTTAACCTTTCACTGTAAACCAGAGCGCCAAAGACACATTTCACTTCTGTGTAAACTTAAATGGACAAACTCGTTTTTTTAAATTAAAAGTTCAAATAGACCTGGGCCCTTATCCAGAAAGCATCTCTGAATAGGAGTGCTAATTAGATTATATATGAACAGATCCTAGATCAGGACTCAGCTTTCTGAAACTAGACCTCACCTGTCTCTGGTGTTCAGCTTGGAGCCTGTGGAAGTTCTCCTCAGTGGGTTCGAATGACAGAGGTTCTCCAGGTCTCCCTCCACTACAGTCCTGCTGGAACAACTGATTCAGATCTCTCTGAGTCCTCAGCTCATCCTGCAGGGCCTGCACCGTCATCTGGAGGTGCTGAGGAGAGAGAGGGGGGGGGGGGGGGGGGAGTAGAGAGGGGAGAGGAGAGAGAGAGGGGGGAGAGGGTGGGGAGAGAGGAGAGAGAGGAAAGAGAGCAGAGAGAGAGGGGGGAGAGAGCGGGAAGAGAGATGTTCATACAATCATACCGTTTCTGTACCATACCACGGTTTACGTTATTAGAGCAATTATACACAAGGGGCGCTTGATCCAGGAGGGGGTTGAATATCTCTGCTGTAACCAAGAAGTTTGATCTTGACATTTAGCCACTTAGCAAATCAAATGCATGGCTGGAGCCCTGATCTGCATATCATTTATTTAACACATAGTTATACTCAACAGCAGTGGAGTAGCACGCACATACCGTCAGTATTTCGAAATACCCCGGTATATGGTATATCACCCAAGCCTACTAGCGGGCAGTTCTTCCTGCCTTTGATATCAGTTACAGTTTGTAGTTCTTCCTGCCTCATTTCCAGTTTGTAGTTCTTCCTGCCTCAGTTACAGTTTGTAGTTCTTCCTGCCTCAGTTACAGTTTGTAGTTCTTCCTGCCTCAGTTACAGTTTGTAGTTCTTCCTGCCTCAGTTACAGTTTGTAGTTCTTCCTGCCTTTGATATCAGTTACAGTTTGTAGTTCTTCCTGTCTCAGTTACAGTTTGTAGTTCTTCCTGCCTCAGTTACAGTTTGTAGTTCTTCCTGCCTCAGTTACAGTTTGTAGTTCTTCCTGCCTCAGTTACAGTTTGTAGTTGTTCCTGCCTTTGATATCAGTTACAGTTTGTAGTTCTTCCTGTCTCAGTTACAGTTTGTAGTTCTTCCTGCCTCAGTTACAGTTTGTAGTTCTTCCTGCCTTTGATATCAGTTACAGTTTGTAGTTCTTCCTGCCTCAGTTAGAGTTTGTAGTTCTTCCTGCCTCAGTTAGAGCTTGTAGTTCTTCCTGCCTCAGTTACAGCTTGTAGTTTCGGCCTACTGCCTTCTCTCACTGCTTCCTTTCCCTCTCTCTCTCCATCCCTCAACCCTTTCTATTAGCATAGACGTGACATCAGACAACACGAGACATGGTGTCAAGAACAAGATGAAACCAGCCCGAAACGAGACGAAACGAGCCACCTACAGTACGATTCCCCACACGACAGCTTCTTGTCAATGTTACTAGCTATCTGGTCGAACAGAATCAACACACGGACTTCTGCCCCATGGAGAGCCACAGTCATGGCGTCTTTTTGTAGGCACTAACTCCGCCGTGGCTCGTTGGACAAAGGCTATGGGGAAACGAATGGCGTTTTTTGGGGGGGGGTTTTGGGATAAACGCCTAAACTAAGGTCTTTGGTTCACAGGCTTAGATCTTTTGTTCTACGAGATAATCTCCAAGAGATCATGTCACAAGCTTCATAATTCATAAAGGTCGTGTTAACTGACTGCTATTATCTCATCAACAAACCGTATAAGATCTCCTCAGCCTTTATAAACTCAGACCTTATTTTCAGCATTTATTCCTAAATTCCATTCTTTCCCCATTTATTTTCCACATAGGAATGGCTGAACGAACCAGCGGGGCCTCATTGGGGCGGGGGGGTAGCCTAGTGGTAAGAGCGTTGGACCAGCGGGGCCTCATTGGGGCGGCAGGGTAGCCTAGTGGTAAGAGCGTTGGACCAGCAGGGCCTCATTGGGGCGGCAGGGTAGCCTAGTGGTAAGAGCGTTGGACCAGCGGGGCCTCATTGGGGCGGCAGGGTAGCCTAGTGGTAAGAGCGTTGGACCAGCGGGGCCTCATTGGGGCGGCAGGGTAGCCTAGTGGTAAGAGCGTTGGACCAGGGGGGCCTCATTGGGGCGGCAGGGTAGCCTAGTGGTAAGAGCGTTGGACCAGGGGGGCCTCATTGGGGCGGCAGGGTAGCCTAGCGGTAAGAGCGTTGGACCAGCGGGGCCTCATTGGGGCGGCAGGGTAGCCTAGTGGTAAGAGCGTTGGACCAGCAGGGCCTCATTGGGGCGGCAGGGTAGCCTAGCGGTAAGAGCGTTGGACAAGGGGGGCCTCATTGGGGCGGGGGGGTAGCCTAGCGGTAAGAGCGTTGGACCAGCGGGGCCTCATTGGGGCGGCAGGGTAGCCTAGTGGTAAGAGCGTTGGACCAGCAGGGCCTCATTGGGGCGGCAGGGTAGCCTAGTGGTAAGAGCGTTGGACCAGCGGGGCCTCATTGGGGCGTTGTCAACTAACCCGTCTTTAGGCCAGAAAATGTGACACGTCACCTCCTATGCAAATGTGGGGTTCTGAAACCTTGACACTTCAAGTCCGCTCCGCTGAGAGGGTGGAAACGGAGAGCGACTTTGTGCGATTATAAGGCATGGGATCCTACGGAGTTCACAGAGGCCTTTGTGCCATTATAATGCATGGGATCCTACGGAGTTCACAGAGGGCTTTGAACACCAAAATGTTACTCGGAGCCTGTCCAGAACAGTCACCCATCTAAGAGAACATTGTATGTTGTATTCAGATCCATAGATATATTTTTACTCAACCTTGTGTGCCTGTCTGTCTGCCTGTTTGTAGATGAGTACATGAGCATACAGGTGAGATTATAACATAATTATAACAAGGATTTTAATATTAACTACCTATTTGATGTCAATGGAGGTTCAACACTGGTGTTCAAAAAAATTTGTAAATAAAATAGGAAATCATTTTCCTGCCATTCCATGAGTCCTTCATACATCCACGCTATCAAACGGAATGTCTAGAATTATAACAACATTCTAAATTCTAAAAGTTGACCTAAACTCTCTAAAAAACATGGCTCTGAACGGGTGGAAACAGATGACATGTACAAGGACTCAATTATTTAAATATTCAAATAATGTAGCTATCTGACATCAACGGAGCGCCATAACACCGATGTTCAACATCAATCATTAACACATTTTATAAAAATTCATCTCAGCCTCAACTCTGCCTTTCAGACCTGGCTGTGTTTGCTGTACGAGTTGGAAAATGGGTCTAGGATGTTTGTCATGGATATTAACCTGCAACCAGGATGTGATAAAACACCATGTTTAACCCCCGACAGCTGTCATCTAACCCTGTTCCTCTGCACCACACCAGGACGTGATAAAACACCATGTCTAACCCCTGTACACCTGTATAAACCCTGTTCCTCTGCACCACACCAGGATGTAATAAAACACCATGTTTAACCCCTGTACACCTGTATAAACCCTGTTCCTCTGCACCACACCAGGATGTGATAAAACACCATGTTTAACCCCTGTACACCTGTATAAACCCTGTTCCTCTGCACCACACCAGGATGTGATAAAACACCATGTTTAACCCCTGTACACCTGTATAAACCCTGTTCCTCTGCACCACACCAGGACGTGATATGTGTGGATAAAGGTGACATTGTTAAATGTTGAAGGATTTCATGGAACGGAAGTGATTTCAATATTTAAATAGTGTGCCTATCTGACTGAATGGTCAAAGCAGCTGTGGGATGTTGTTGTGGTCTGGTAATATGAGGTCTACCATGTTAGTCAATAGGACTGTGACAACGACAGTAGTGTGACATTTTTTTTTTCATGGTCCTTTAAAAACCTCCTGTATATAAAATATTGTGTGCAAAATGTATGGGCTAGATATTTCAAACTGTATGGGCTAGATATTTCAAACTGTATGGGCTAGATATTTCAAAATGTATGGGCTAGATATTTCAAAATGTATGGGCTAGATATTTCAAAATGTATGGGCGAGATATTTCTAAATGTATGGGCTAGCTATTTCAAAATGTATGGGCTAGATATTTCAAAATGTATGGGCTAGATATTTCAAAATGTATGGGCTAGATATTTCAAAATGTATGGGCTAGATATTTCAAAATGTATGGGCTAGATATTTCAAAATGTATGGGCTAGATATTTCAAAATGTATGGGCGAGATATTTCTAAATGTATGGGCTAGATATTTCTAAATATATGGGCTAGATATTTCAAAATGTATGGGCTAGATATTTCAAAATGTATGGGCGAGATATTTCTAAATGTATGGGCTAGATATTTCTAAATATATGGGCTAGATATTTCAAAATGTATGGGCTAGATATTTCAAAATGTTTGGGCTAGATATTTCAAAATGTATGGGCTAGATATTTCAAAATGTATGGGCTAGATATTTCAAAATGTATGGGCTAGATATTTCAAAATGTATGGGCTAGATATTTCAAAATGTATGGGCTAAATATTTCAAAATGTATGGGCTAGATATTTCAACTGTGTACGGCAAGGTAAACGTCTGACTCAACACGTTTATGAGGCTGCTTTGACCCACGCCTCAAAGCTAAATCAAATCAAATCAAATGTATTTATATAGCCCTTCGTACATCAGCTGATATCTCAAAGTGCTGTACAGAAACCCAGCCTAAAACCCCAAACAGCAAGCAATGCAGGTGTAGAAGCATGGTGGCTAGGAAAAACTCCCTAGAAAGACCAAAACCTTGGAAGAAACCTAGAGAGGAACCAGGCTATGTGGGGTGGCCAGTCCTTTTCTGGCTGTGCCGGGTGGAGATTATAACAGAACATGGCCTAGAGGACAGACAGCTGTTTAACGTGAGAGGCTCAGCCATGTTAGGACTGTACGCCTGGCCGTCCTAACATGGTGGCGGCAGGGTAGCCTAGTGGTTAGAGTGTAGGGACGGCAGGGTAGCCTAGTGGTTAGAGTGTAGGGACGGCAGGGTAGCCTAGTGTTTACACCATGCCCACAGACAACGCCCACGAGAGTTAATGATTACACCTCTTCCTTTTAAACAGAGGTGTGTGAGAGGTGTGTGTCATTTATTTGAGCTGTGAGGTGCTGGTGAGACACATCTTTCTGTTGCCCAGCAGTGTGCAACTCCTCCTCCTCAGCTGTGGTGTTGATAGATACTAATACCACAAAGGCAATACCACATACAGGGTTCTCCCAGGGATCTTTTTTTAACAAAGAGGTGCTACTGAGTACAGCGGGATGGAGGACATTTCCTGCACTCTAAAGCAAAGAAATACTCCATTCGGGTGTGGTAACAGTCCTTAAATGATTACAAATCATGTTTTTTTAAATGACAGTGGCGCAACCAGTCCACAAGGTGGCGTAGTGCAACTCTTACATTCTTTGAGGAGAACCCTGACAGATAATACGGACTAGTCATGGCTTCTGTTCGGTTGTCCAGGTCTCAGAGATTCTTCAAGAACTTATCTCTGATCCTCCTGAGTGGATCCGTCTCTCTGCTCCTGTGGGCCGCTCTCAGACGCCCGCCGGGCTCTGACAGGAGTCCTCTCCCCGTTCTGGACCTCCTGCCCCCGGACTACGCTGCCGACCTGCCGGCCTGCTCAGCCATCATCCAGGGAGACCTGGAGGGTCTGGAGAGGAAGCAGCTCAGCCTCCTGCTGAAGACCATGAAGAAACAGCAGTTGCTGTCAGAGGCCTTCTACCACAACGTGACTCAGGACTGTCAGAGGTACGTCACAGAAAGAGAGTTCATCACCGTTCCTCTCAGTCAGGAGGAGAAGGAGTTCCCCATCGCCTACTCCATGGTCATCCACGACAAGATTGAGATGTTTGAGCGGCTCCTGCGTGCCCTGTACACTCCTCAGAACGTGTACTGCGTCCACATCGACCAGAAGTCATCGGAGGCCTTCAGGACGGCAGTGAGGGCTATCGTGTCCTGTCTATCTAATGTGTTTGTGGCCAGTAAGTTAGAGAGTGTGGTATATGCCTCCTGGTCCAGAGTGCAGGCCGATCTGAACTGTATGGAGGATCTCCTGAAGTCACCTGTCCAGTGGAGGTACCTGATCAACACCTGTGGAACAGACTTCCCCATTAAGACCAACGCTGAGATGGTTCAGGCCCTCAAGCTGCAGAACGGGAGGAACAGCATGGAGTCAGAGACCACCGACGACTATAAAAACAGCAGATGGCAGTTTCACCACAAAATCACCAGCAACATGGTGGTCAAGACGAACGTTAGGAAGAGCCCTCCTCCAATCAGCACCCCCATGTTTTCTGGCAACGCCTACTTCCTGGTGTCCAGGGCCTTTGTCAGTCACGTGATGAAGTCTCAGGAGGTCCGGGCGCTGTTGGAGTGGGAGAAGGACACCTATAGTCCTGATGAACACCTGTGGGCCACCCTGCAGCGCATGCCCTCTGTGCCAGGATCTAACCCTCCGCACATCAAGTACCATGAATCAGACATGAACGCCATTGCGCGCATTGTGAAGTGGCGTTCCCTGGAAGGAGATGTGAGAAACGGAGCCCCATATCCACCCTGCTCGGGTGTCTACAGGAGGTCCATTTGTGTCTACGGGGCTGGAGATCTCAGGTGGCTCCTACAACATCACCACCTCATCGCTAACAAGTTTGACCCTGAGGTGGATGATGTGGCTATCAGGTGTCTGGAGTCGTACCTGCGCTTCAAAGCCACATACCGTGTTTCACGAAGGACAGTGGAATCTGAGAGGATCTTACAAAAACGATGAAATGTTAAAAGGTGTAAATATGTTAATGTGCATTTATTTGAAATATGTTTTGAAATGTTGTATATTTCTGGTGGTACTGTAGAGAGGGTTGTAAATACAGTAACGTAGGTTATATTTAAAATATACCCTTAGTGTACAAAACATTAGGAACACCTTCCTAATATTGAGTTGCACCCCCTTTCGCCCCCAGATCAGCCTCAATCCTCTGGGCATGGGACTCTACAAGGTGTCGAAAGCGTTCCACAGGGATGCTGGCCCCATGTTGACTACAATGCTTCCCACAGTTGTGTCAGGTTGGCTGGATGTCCTTTGGGTGGTGGACCATTCTCGATACACACAGCAAACTGTTGAGCGTGGAAAACCCAGCAGCGTTGCAGTTCTTGACACAAACCGGGACCCCGTTCAAAGGCGCTTAAATATGTTGTCTTGCCCATTCACCCTCGGAATGGCACACATACACAATCCAAGTCTCAGTTGTCTCAAGGCTTAACACTCCTTCTTTAACCTGTCTCCTCCCCTTCATCTACACTGATTGAAGTGGATTTAACAGGTAACATCAATAAGGGATCATATCTTTCACCTGGATTCACCTGGTCAGTCTATGTCATGGAAAGAGCAGGTTTTGTCCATTCAGTGTATTCTGATTTTTCTGATTTGCACAGTATATTTCTGATTGTACTGTGTAGTTCTGATTGTACTGTGTAGTTCTGATTGTACTGTGTAGTTCTGATTGTACTGTGTAGTTCTGATTGTACTGTGTAGTTCTGATTGTACTATGTAGTTCTGATTGTACTATGTAGTTCTGATTGTACTGTGTAGTTCTGATTGTACTATGTAGTTCTGATTGTACTGTGTAGTTCTGATTGTACTGTGTAGTTCTGATTGTACTGTGTAGTTCTGATTGTACTATGTAGTTCTGATTGTACTGTGTAGTTCTGATTGTACTATGTAGTTCTGATTGTACTATGTAGTTCTGATTGTACTATGTAGTTCTGATTGTACTGTGTAGTTCTGATTGTACTATGTAGTTCTGATTGTACTGTGTAGTTCTGATTGTACTGTGTAGTTCTGATTGTACTGTGTAGTTCTGATTGTACTGTGTAGTTCTGATTGTACTATGTAGTTCTGATTGTACTGTGTAGTTCTGATTGTACTGTGTAGTTCTGATTGTACTATGTAGTTCTGATTGTACTGTGTAGTTCTGATTGTACTGTGTAGTTCTGATTGTACTATGTAGTTCTGATTGTACTATGTAGTTCTGATTGTACTGTGTACTGTGATTTGATATATGTTTCAGGTGAAACATAACATTCCCTTAATGTTGTAAGAAGTTCATAGCATATGTGTTTCAGGTGAAACATAACATTCCCTTAATGTTGTAAGAAGTTCATAGCATATATGTTTCAGGTGAAACATAATATTCCATTTACAGTGTGTTCACGAAATCTACCTTTTACGTTTTCTTGGAGGTCCTCTGAACATTTCAAGAATGTTTAGAAAATATATATTATATATATAAGCTTTACCTAATATCACCACATCATTGTCCGCATGCAAATTAAATCAGATTGGAATACGTCCCCATGAAGTTTCTCTCCAGATTTAATGACAATTCACATTTGATGACCTCCTTGTAGATGATATAGAGACACATGGCATTCTCATTTCATTCACAGAACATTTCAACAGTATTTAAATGTAACCATACAATCACAATTATATTTTATACACGTCATATGTTGACAATCTGCACATGTTGGGTTTGAAGCTGCAATGTTTGGTTCCCAAACCAGGTTTGTTTTCGTCTGTTCCACGAGGGAAGCCATCTTTTTTTTTTTCACTATATAGCCATGGCAGTATGGTCAATCAGGAATTTGATGTGCATTCTCTCAATGTTTTTGGGATGTTATTATCCTGATGTTAGATAAAACCCAAACTAGAACCTAATGGAATCTTAGCTAATGTTCTGGGAATGTTCCTGGTTTGCTGGGAAAAATATTTTTTTTTGCATGCTTCGAGAAAAACCACACCGACCACCGACGCAGGCCCAAGAGGATTGTGGGTTCTCGAGTAAATCTTTCAAGCGTGTAAACTCTCGCAAGGCTGCCGGCTCAGATGGCATCCAGAGCCGCGTCCTAAGAGCATGCACAGATCATCTGGCAGGAGTGTTCACGGACATATTCAATCTCTCCCTATCCCAGTCCGCTGGCCCCACACGTTTCAATATGCCCCCCATTGTTCCTGTGCCGAAACAAGCTGACTGAACCAAATGACGATCACCCTGTAGCTTCACCTCTGTCATCATGAAGTGCTTTAAGAGTCAAGGACCATAATCAGCTCCACCTTACCCGACACAACTTGAACAGCGTCCAAAATGATCTCCACGCTGCCCACCTGGACAAGAGGAATACCTATGTGAATACCTATGTGAATACTGCTCATTGACTACAACTCAGCCTTCAACACCATAGTAAACCCTCCAAGCTCGTCACTGAGCTCAGGCCTTGAACTCATCCATGTGCAACTGGATCCTGGATTTCCTGACGGGACCGACCCTAGGTGGTAGGCAACAACACCTCTGCCACGCGGGGGCGTGGGCTCACCCCCCTCCTGTACTCCCTGTTCAGACACGACTGGGTAACTAAACCAGTCAAGAACTCTCTATGC
>NC_092167.1:3535671-3545671 GCF_045791955.1 Oncorhynchus clarkii lewisi
ATTAAATCAATAGCAACAGGACATGATAATATAACAGTGACAGTGATTATGTATTCATGCCATGGGATTGGATGACAGACAGGAAGCAGAAGGCATGCTGTCACTCTGGTCACCACATATACCAGGGGACATGATTAATCAGGACACCAGGTCAACCTTGAGGTCTTAGGATGTATTCTGCTGTGTGATGGTAAGATACTGAGACTCTGGCAAATAAACACACACACACACACACACACACACACACACACACACACACACACACCTCCAGTATGAATGGTCCTTCTCTCTCATTATGCCTCTCTCCCCCGCTTCTCTTATCTCTCTCTCCTCTCCCTCCCTTTCTCCTCCTCTCCCTCCTTCTCCCTGTCAAGACAGCCATGTGAGGGGAATATCAGGCTCCAGGCTTTCAAACCAGCCAGCCTCCTCTCTGCAGGAGGGAGAGAGACAACTAGCCAGCCTCCTCTCTACAGGAGGGAGAGAGACAACCAACCAGACTCCTCTCTGCAGGAGGGAGAGAAACAACCAGCCAGCCTCCTCTCTGCAGAAGGAGGGAGAGAGACAACCAACCAGACTCCTCTCTACAGGAGGGAGAGAGACAACCAACCAGACTCCTCTCTACAGGAGGGAAAGAGACAACCAACCAGACTACAGGAGGGGGACCAGATAAAAGGTCTTAATAGCTGGATCATGACCAGATAGATAAAAGGTCTTAATAGCTGGATCATGACCAGATAGATAAAAGGTCTTAATAGCTGGATCCTGACCAGATAAAATGTTCTTAATAAAAACAAACTGACTCATGAATGTGCTTCAATTTTTGTGGAATTTACCACCTCAGTGAATGTAGCTATAACGGGCCTCCTCAGCTGTCCCGAGGTGACTTACAGACAATGGGAAGAATGAGGCCAGCTACAACACAGTTCAACTCTTTATCCGTTATGAAATAGTTATGAGTCAGACTTGAAGAGATGCTCGGAGTCTGACTGGGAATACAGTACAGAGCTGAATGTAGAGAATACAGTACAGAACTGAATGGAGAGAATACAGTACAGAGCTGAATGGAGAGAATACAGTAGAGAGCTGAATGGTGAGAATACAGTACAGAGCTGAATGGAGAGAATACAGTAGAGAGCTGAATGGAGAGAATACAGTAGAGAGCTGAGTGGAGAGAATACAGTAGAGAGCTGAATGGGGAGAATACAGTAGAGAGCTGAATGGAGAGAATACAGTAAAGAGCTGAATGGAGAGAATACAGTAGAGAACTGAATGGAGAGAATGCAGTAGAGAGCTGAATGGAGAGAATACTGTATCTTGAAGACAGACATGTAAGTTGATGATTCTCCAGACCACTTCCCTAAACCAGCAACAGTGGTCTCAGCTCAGCCTGTCAGTCCCTTGGGAATCACTGGGTCTGTCATGGTGAGCCTGCTGCCTTATAGAGCCAGAATGGTTTGACAGTTGCATCAGTGCACTGGGCTGGCAGACAGAGGCATTTGTGACTGGAACTTCCTCATGGCTATGACACAGTGGGACCAGGCATGTCCCTCTACTGGCTGAAGTGACTGACATGAGAACAGTTACAAAAGAATGTGTGGGAACATGTCGCTCTTCCTCTCTCTCTCCTCTCCTCCCCTTCTCCTCCCTCTGTTTCTCTCTCTCTCCTCTCCTCCCCTTCTCCTCCCTCTGTTTCTCTCTCTCCTCTCCTCCCCTTCTCCTCCCTCTGTTTCTCTCTCTCTCCTCTCCTCCCCTTCTCCCCCCTCTGTTTCTATTTCTCCTCCCCTATGTCCTCCCCTCTCTCTCTCTCTTTCTCTCTCTCCCACTGAACACAATTAACAGGCAGAGCCATTATATTCTGCTGATGGAGGCAGCTGTGACTGAGCCAATAGAACACAGAGAGAATGTAGGAAAAACGCACCGACAGTCTGGATAATAAAGGGGCCTTCAGACTCTAACCCTGAGACAGTCTGGATAATACAGGGGCCTTCAGGCTCTAACCCTGAGACAGTCTGGATAATACAGGGGCCTTCAGGCTCTAACCCTGAGACAGTCTGGATAATACAGGGGCCTTCAGACTCTAACCCTGAGACAGTCTGGATAATACAGGGGCCTTCAGACTCTAACCCTGAGACAGTCTGGATAATACAGGGGCCATCAGACTCTAACCCTGAGACAGTCTGGATAATACAACCCCCTTTTTCTTCATCCGTTTCTCCCTCCCTCACTTTCTATCTCTCTCTCAATGCTCCCTTTCCCTCCTTCCAACTGTCACCATCTCTCCCTCCCTTACCCTCCTTCCAGGTGTCTTTATTTCTCTTCTATCCCTCTTTCTATCGCTTCCCTTCTCCCTCCCTCCAACTGTCACCATCTCTCCCTCCCTTCTCCCTCCAACTGTCACCATCTCTCTCTCCCTCTCTCTCTCTCTCCTCCCTGCCATGCTGACTCATTGAGCTGCAGGACTCCCCCGGTTGCCTGCTGTCTCACTGGCAGTGCAACACCACACACACACACACACACACACGCATACACACATACACACACACACACATACATACATGGTCATACGCCACACGGTCATACACACACAGCCTGTATGCCCCTGGTGTTGACATTTCAGAGAACACACAGAGAGAGATAGAGAGATACAGAGAGAGATACAGAGAGAGAGAGAGATACAGAGAGAGACAGAGACAGAGATACAGATAGATATACAGAGAGAGAGAGAGAGAGAGAGTGAGCGAGCGAGAGAAAGAGAGACAGAGAGAGAGAGAGACAGAGAGAGAGAGAGAACCTGAATCTCTGTGCCTTTTATTCTATTTTTGAATTACCACTCGTTGACTGTAATATCATGTTGTTACATTACCACTATGACTAATCTAATGTTGTTACATTACCTCTCTATGACTGTAATATCATGTTGTTACATTACCTCTCTATGACTGTAATATCATGTTGTTACATTACCTCTCTATGACTAATATCATGTTGTTACATTACCTCTCTATGACTGTAATATGTTGTTGTTACATTACCTGTCTATGACTATAATATCATGTTGTTACATTACCTCTCTATGACTGTAATATGTTGTTGTTACATTACCTCTCTACGACTGTAACATCATGTTGTTACATTACCTCTCTATGACTGTAATATGTTGTTGTTACATTACATCTCTATGACTGTAATATCATGTTGATACATTACCTCTCTATGACTATAATATCATGTTGTTACATTACCTCTCTATGACTGTAATATCATGTTGTTACATTACCTCTCTATGACTAATATCATGTTGTTACATTACCTCTCTGACTGTAATATCATGTTGATACATTACCTCTCTATGACTGTAATATCATGTTGTTACATTACCTCTCTATGACAGTAATATGTTGTTGTTACATTACCTCTCTATGACTGTAATATCATGTTGTTACATTACCTCTCTATGACTAATATCATGTTGTTACATTACCTCTCTATGACTGTAATATGTTGTTGTTACATTACCTCTCTATGACTGTAATATCATGTTGTTACATTACCTCTCTATGACTGTAATATGTTGTTGTTACATTACCTCTCTATGACTGTAATATCATGTTGTTACATTACCTCTCTATGACTGTAATATCATGTTGATACATTACCTCTCGATGACTGTAATATGTTGTTGTTACATTACCTCTCTATGACTGTAATATCATGTTGTTACATTACCTCTCTATGACTGTAATATCATGTTGATACATTACCTCTCGATGACTGTAATATGTTGTTGTTACATTACCTCTCTATGACTGTAATATCATGTTGTTACATTACCTCTCGATGGCTGTAATATGTTGTTGTTACATTACCTCTCTATGACTGTAATATCATGTTGTTACATTACCTCTCGATGGCTGTAATATGTTGTTGTTACATTACCTCTCTATGACTATAATATCATGTTGTTACATTACCTCTCTATGACTGTAATATCATGTTGATACATTACCTCTCTTTGACTGTAATATCATGTTGATACATTACCTCTCTATGACTGTAATATCATGTTGATACATTACCCCTCTATGACTGTAATATGTTGTTGACACATTACCTCTCTATGACTGTAATATCATGTTGATACAGTACATGTGAATCTGATCAGCTTTGTAATGAAGGGTTTCTAGCCACAGCCAGACTGATGTGTTAACAGATATCAACGCCTGCATTGACACCGTGCATCTCTGAGACATGGACATCCTACAAGACACACTGGACCAGCCACTGTACACAACTACCCACTACACCACACACTGGACCAGCCACTGTACAAATCTACCCACTACACCACACACTGGACCAGCCACTGAACACAACTACCCACTACACCACACACTGGACCCTCCACTGTACACAACTACCCACTACACCACACACTGGACCAGCCACTGTACACAACTACCCACTACACCACACACTGGACCAGCCACTGAACACAACTACCCACTACACCACACACTGGACCAGCCACTGAACACAACTACCCACTACACCACACACTGGACCCTCCACTGTACACAACTACCCACTACACCACACACTGGACCAGCCACTGTACACAACTACCCACTACACCACACACTGGACCCTCCACTGTACACAACTACCCACTACACCACACACTGTACACAACTACCCACTACACCACACACTGGACCAGCCACTGTACACAACTACCCACTACACCACACACTGGACCAGCCACTGAACACAACTACCCACTACACCACACACTGGACCAGCCACTGTACACAACTACCCACTACACCACACACTGTACACAACTACCCACTACACCACACACTGGACCAGCCACTGTACACAACTACCCACTACACCACACACTGGACCATCCACTGAACACAACTACCCACTACACCACACACTGGACCCTCCACTGTACACAACTACCCACTACACCACACACTGGACCAGCCACTGTACACAACTACCCACTACACCACACACTGGACCAGCCACTGCATGTGTACTGTGTAGTGTGTAGTGTGTACAATGTGTAGTGTGTAGTGTGTACTGTGTACTGTGTAGTGTGTAGTGTGTACTGTGTAGTGTGTAGTGTGTAGTGTGTAGTGTGTAGTGTGTAATGTGTACTGTGTACTGCGTAGTGTGTACTGTGTACTGCGTAGTGTGTACTGTGTACTGTGTAGTGTGTACTGTGTACTGCGTAGTGTGTACTGTGTACTGTGTAGTGTGTACTGTGTAGTGTGTACTGCGTAGTGTGTACTGTGTAATGTGTACTGTGTACTGCGTAGTGTGTACTGTGTACTGCGTAGTGTGTACTGTGTACTGTGTACTGTGTACTGTGTAGTGTGTACTGTGTAGTGTGTAGTGTGTACTGTGTAGTGTGTAGTGTGTAATGTGTAGTGTGTACTGTGTACTGCGTAGTGTGTACTGTGTACTGTGTAGTGTGTAGTGTGTACTGTGTAGTGTGTACTGTGTAGTGTGTACTGTGTAGTGTGTAGTGTGTAGTGTGTACTGTGTAGTGTGTACTGTGTAGTGTGTACTGTGTAGTGTGTACTGTGTAGTGTGTAGTGTGTAGTCTATATTGGCATGTTGCTGCTCTCAGGAACAGAGGTCTTGTGTAGCAGATGAGGAAGGACAGAAGGTCCTGAACCAGCGACTGCAGTTAAACACTGAGTTCACTGCATGTGCCATAGAGAAAGACAACTCTGGGCTCCATTTAAATGACAGGGATTGATCCGGGCAGTAGTGTAGTAGGCTGCTGGTCCAGTAGCAGGATATTCCCCCTGGATTACACCACCTAATCTGTCCCTCAGACAACAGCACATAGCAGACACTAGCAATCAGAAGGCTAATGAGCCATGGGAGGGGATTAGGCCTGGATGCTGCTGGTCTGACCTGCGTCCTGTTTGTTACAAACTGAGATGTTAACAATCCTATCTACTATACAAGTCTTAATAATGAAACCACCACAGATAATTCCAGTTGTTAAACCTATTCTAATTATTCAAAAGGATATAGGGGCGGCAGGGCAGCAGGGTAGCCTAGTGGGGCGGCAGGGTAGCCTAGTGGGGCGGCAGGGCGGTAGGGTAGCCTAGTGGGGTGGCAGGGTAGCAGGGTAGCCTAGTGGGGCGGCAGGGTAGCCTAGTGGGGCGGCAGGGTAGCCTAGTGGGGCGGCAGGGTAGCCTAGTGGGGCGGCAGGGCAGCAGGGTAGCCTAGTGGGGCGGCAGGGTAGCCTAGTGGGGCGGCAGGGTAGCCTAGTGGGGCGGCAGGGTAGCCTAGTGGGGTGGCAGGGTAGCCTAGTGGGGCGGCAGGGTAGCCTAGTGGGGCGGCAGGGTAGCCTAGTGGGGCGGCAGGGTAGCTTAGTGGGGCGGCAGGGTAGCCTAGTGGGGCGGCAGGGTAGCCTAGTGGGGCGGCAGGGTAGCCTAGTGGGGTGGCAGGGTAGCCTAGTGGGGCGGCAGGGTGGTAGGGTAGCCTAGTGGGGCGGCAGGGTAGCAGGGTAGCCTAGTGGGGCGGCAGGGTAGCCTAGTGGGGCGGCAGGGTAGCCTAGTGGGGCGGCAGGGCAGCAGGGTAGCCTAGTGGGGCGGCAGGGTAGCCTAGTGGGGTGGCAGGGTAGCCTAGTGGGGCGGCAGGTTAGCCTAGTGGGGCGGCAGGGTAGCCTAGTGGGGTGGCAGGGTAGCCTAGTGGGGCGGCAGGGTAGCCTAGTGGGGCGGCAGGGTAGCCTAGTGGGGCGGCAGGGTAGCCTAGTGGGGCGGCAGGGTAGCCTAGTGGGGTGGCAGGGTAGCAGGGTAGCCTAGTGGGGCGGCAGGGTAGCCTAGTGGGGCGGCAGGGTAGCCTAGTGGGGCGGCAGGGTAGCCTAGTGGGGCGGCAGGGCGGCAGGGTAGCCTAGTGGAGCGGCAGGGTAGCCTAGTGGGGCGGCAGGGTAGCCTAGTGGGGCGGCAGGGTAGCCTAGTGGGGCGGCAGGGTAGCCTAGTGGGGCAGCAGGGCGGCAGGGTAGCCTAGTGGGGCGGCAGGGTAGCCTAGTGGGGCGGCAGGGTAGCCTAGTGGGGCGGCAGGGTGGCAGGGTAGCCTAGTGGGGCGGCAGGGTAGCCTAGTGTTTAGAGCGTTGGACTAGTAACCGGAAGGTTGCAAGTTCAAACCCCCGAGCTGACAAGGTATAAAAAAAAAATTGCAGAAAGGTGTGTTTGATCCACATGGGAAGCAACAGTCTGAGTCAACTTTATTGTGATCTTTCTGCTCAGCAGTAATATATCTCAGTGCTTGTGCCTATTCTGCCCAGAGTCTATGTACTGGCAGCTTTACCTGTACACTTCCTGTCTACAATTCAGCACTGCTGGAGGCAGGACCCTGAGTATGGCCAGCCACTCACAGCTCTTCCAGCTATGAGTGACAGCAAGAACAGCCAGCCAAAAGATGTGACCTTCTCAGGCAGACAGGTAGTTCGTTATATAGATACAGATCTGAAGAACTCAGAAAACCCAAAGAAAGTAGGAATTACAAGCAGGAAGCTAAACACAATAGTTGCAGTGAGTTTGATGCATGGAAGCCAGGGTGGAAGCCGGGGTGGAAGCCAGGGTGGAAGCCAGGGTTAATAGATATTAGCTGCAATGAGTTTGATGCATGGAAGCCAGGGTGGAAGCTAAGGTTAATAGATATTAGTTGCAGTGAGTTTGATGCATGGAAGCCAGGGTGGAAGCTAAGGTTAATTAGTTGCAGTGAGTTTGATGCATGGAAGCCAGGGTGGAAGCCAGGGTTAATAGATATTAGTTGCAGTGAGTTTGATGCATGGAAGCCAGGGTGGGAGCCGGGGTGGAAGCCAGGGTGGAAGCCAGGGTTAATAGATATTAGCTGCAGTGAGTTTGATGCATGGAAGCCAGGGCTGAAGCCGGGTGGAAGCCAGGGTGGGAGCCGGGGTGGAAGCCAGGGTGGAAACCAGGGTTAATAGATATTAGCTGCAGTGAGTTTGATGCATGGAAGCCAGGGCTGAAGCCGGGTGGAAGCCAGGGTGGAAGCCAGAGTGGAAGCCAGGGTGGAGGCAAGAGTGGAAGCCAGGGTTAAGGTTCACTGTGTCACCGCTCTGTCAACAGAGTCTGAGGAAGGGAGGACAGACAAAATTACTCTCCTCTCTCAGCATGTGTTCTGAATCTCAGTCTAAATAACCACTTCACAGGAAACACACACACATGGCCCTCTGCTCATTCTCCTACATACACACACATGAACGCAGTGACACAATGCATACACACACACACACACACACACACACACACAGTCCCCCCAGGGCAGCATAGGCTCTTGCCAGATCAATCATCCCCCACATGGAATGTGTTCAGGAGGAATGTCAGACCACAGGCGAGTAACAGAAAGAAAGATAGAAGAGGCTGAAATAGTTTTCAGAAAGAGAGAATCCACCGGGAAATACATCTGGGTGCACACACACACACACACACACACACAAACAAAACGCACACACAAAAACAAAAAACTCACACACACAGTGGCCTCATGGTAAGAGGAGAGACTAAATTAGACTTCAAGCTGATAGAGGATTTTTGCATATGTGACCTCTGACCCCTATTGCACTTCCTCATTCCAGAGGGGCCACAAATGATAGACAGAGAGACACACGCACACAGGAACAGATACACAGACACAGAGGCCACACATACAGACAGTGGTAGGGTAGTGGTCACAGGGAAATTAGGCAGGCGTGATGGGGGCTAAGGATATTAGAGTTTACGAAGCCAAAGCATTGGCCTACTATGAAATACACAGACCCACACACACACATGAGAAATGCAACGATTACACACATGAACACACACAAACACAAACACACACATACCGTCCCTCCTCACACACACACACACAGTTCACATTCCTCTGCCAAAGCCTAAGTGGGGTGAACTGGGTATACCTTAGACCTGGGAGGGCCCAACCCACCTGGGTATACCTTAGACCTTGGAGGGCCCAACCCTCCTGGGTATACCTTAGACCTGGGAGGGGCCAACCCTCCTGGGTATACCTTAGACCTGGGAGGGCCCAACCCGCCTGGGTATACCTTAGACCTGGGAGGGCCCAACCCACCTGGGTATACCTTAGACCTGGGAGGGGCCAACCCTCCTGGGTATACCTTAGACCTGGGAGGGGCCAACCCTCCTGGGTATACCTTAGACCCGGGAGGGCCCAACCCTCCTGGGTATACCTTAGACCTGGGAGGGGCCAACCCTCCTGGGTATACCTTAGACCTGGGAGGGCCCAACCCGCCTGGGTATACCTTAGACCTGGGAGGGCCCAACCCACCTGGGTATACCTTAGACCTGGGAGGGGCCAACCCTCCTGGGTATACCTTAGACCTGGGAGGGGCCAACCCTCCTGGGTATACCTTAGACCCGGGAGGGCCCAACCCTCCTGGGTATACCTTAGACCTGGGAGGGGCCAACCCTCCTGGGTATACCTTAGACCTGGGAGGGCCCAACCCTCCTGGGTATACCTTAGACCTGGGAGGGACCAACCCTTCTGGGTATACCTTAGACCTGGGAGGGGCCAACCCTCCTGGGTATACCTTAGACCTGGGAGGGCCCAACCCGCCTGGGTAAACCTTAGACCTGGGAGGGGCCAACCCTCCTGGGTATACCTTAGACCTGGGAGGGGCCAACCCTCCTGGGTATACCTTAGACCTGGGAGGGCCCAACCCTCCTGGGTATACCTTAGACCTGAGAGGGGCCAACCCTCCTGGGTATACCTTAGACCTGGGAGAGGCCAACCCTCCTGGGTATACCTTAGACCTGGGAGAGGCCAACCCTCCTGGGTATACCTTAGACCTGGGAGAGACCAACCCTCCTGGGTATACCTTAGACCTGGGAGGGCCCAACCCTCCTGGGTATACCTTAGACCTGGGAGGGCCCAACCCGGGAGGGCCCAACCCTCCTGGGTATACCTTAGACCTGGGAGGGGCCAA
>NC_092167.1:3555671-3568171 GCF_045791955.1 Oncorhynchus clarkii lewisi
ATACACTGTCTTTAAAACACACTGTGGTACATTACAGACTCAGTCAATACACTGCCTTTAAAACACACTGTGGTACATTACAGACTCAGTCAATACACTGCCTTTAAAACACACTGTGGTACATTACAGACTCACTCAGTCAATACGCTGCCTTTAAAACACACTGTGGTACATTACAGACTCACTCAGTCAATACACTGCCTTTAAAACACACTGTGGTACATTACAGACTCACTCAGTCAATACACTGTCTTTAAAACACACTGTGGTACATTACAGACTCACTCAGTCAATACACTGTCTTTAAAACACACTGTGGTACATTACAGACTCAGTCAGTCAATACGCTGCCTTTAAAACACACTGTGGTACATTACAGACTCAGTCAATACACCGCCTTTAAAACACACTGTGGTACATTACAGACTCAGTCAATACACTGCCTTTAAAACACACTGTGGTACATTACAGACTCAGTCAATACACTGCCTTTAAAACACACTGTGGTACATTACAGACTCACTCAGTCAATACACTGTCTTTAAAACACACTGTGGTACATTACAGACTCACTCAGTCAATACACTGTCTTTAAAACACACTGTGGTACATTACAGACTCAGTCAGTCAATACGCTGCCTTTAAAACACACTGTGGTACATTACAGACTCAGTCAGTCAATACGCTGCCTTTAAAACACACTGTGGTACATTACAGACTCACTCAGACAATACACTGCCTTTAAAACACACTGTGGTACATTACAGACTCAGTCAATACACTGCCTTTAAAACACACTGTGGTACATTACAGACTCAGTCAGTCAATACGCTGCCTTTAAAACACACTGTGGTACATTACAGACTCACTCAGACAATACACTGCCTTTAAAACACACTGTGGTACATTACAGACTCAGTCAATACACCGCCTTTAAAACACACTGTGGTACATTACAGACTCACTCAGTCAATACGCTGCCTTTAAAACACACTGTGGTACATTACAGACTCACTCAGTCAATACACTGCCTTTAAAACACACTGTGGTACATTACAGACTCACTCAGTCAATACACTGCCTTTAAAACACACTGTGGTACATTACAGACTCACTCAGTCATTACACTGGCTTTAAAACACACTGTGGTACATTACAGACTCACTCAGTCATTACACTGCCTTTAAAACACACTGTGGTACATTACAGACTCACTCAATACACTGCCTTTAAAACACACTGTGGTACATTACAGACTCAGTCAGTCAATACGCTGCCTTTAAAACACACTGTGGTACATTACAGACTCACTCAGACAATACACTGCCTTTAAAACACACTGTGGTACATTACAGACTCAGTCAATACACCGCCTTTAAAACACACTGTGGTACATTACAGACTCACTCAGTCAATACGCTGCCTTTAAAACACACTGTGGTACATTACAGACTCACTCAGACAATACACTGCCTTTAAAACACACTGTGGTACATTACAGACTCACTCAGTCAATACACTGCCTTTAAAACACACTGTGGTACATTACAGACTCACTCAGTCAATACACTGCCTTTAAAACACACTGTGGTACATTACAGACTCACTCAGTCATTACACCGCCTTTAAAACACACTGTGGTACATTACAGACTCAATCTCTACTCATTTAAAGCCAGTCACTTCTAAGATCAAATTCCAACCGGACGTGAATTGTCCGTGACATGTGAGCATTGCAGTAGATTGTACTGAGTCCAAATCAATGGGACACGTACCACTTCACTGCCCACTAAGCCTGGCATGGCCATCCTCTCTCTAGCCATCCTCTCTCTGTCCATCCTCTCTCTAGCCTCCTCCCCTCTGCCCAGCACACACACACATACATGCTGTCACCATGGTCACCATCTGAGGTCAATACACCTCTGCCCTGATGAGCTCTCCCTGGGTGCTAGCAGCAGTAAAGGTGTGTGTGTGTGTGTTTTAATCATGTCAGACAATACCCTTCATTGCTTACTTAAACATAGTCAGGTGTAAGCCCGACCCACAGCCATATGGTCGGTCTCTCTCTCTCTCTCTCCTAATCCCCGGAACAGAGTGGGAAGACAACTCCCTGTTGCCAAAACAACCACATGTATCCCAACAGACCACGAGACCCTCCCACCTACATGTCCTACCAACAATAGGGGCCATTATATATGAAAGTATAAGGTTGATTCAGGAATGATGGCAGAGATTCCAGGAATGATGGCAGAGATTCCAGCTGCTCTATCAGAGGGCAAGATGGACTGATAGCATGTTGTTGTGCTGTATTCCCCATGTTGTTGGATCAACCTGGGGGGTTGGTTTGGGGCATCACTTTCTCAGAGGAAGAGGAGGAGGTGAGATGGGACATGGCTCAGAGTAAACAACTGAAAGACTCGGTGTAAACTGTGTGGATCCTCTGAAAAACACATAGAAAAACTGTTCTGTTAACCATCTGTTCTGAGAGCAGTCATCTGTAAAATAAGCAGAGACAAACACACACACACACACACACACACACACACACACACACACACACACACACACACACACCTGTGTGGCATCTCTCTCTGGTATTAAGCCATCTGGCAGCAAGTAGACACACACACAGGGGAGCAGTGCTGCCTGTATTATGGGTCATTGAACACAGACAGAGAGAGGATGGACAGAGAGAGGATGGACAGAGAGAGGATGGACAGAGAGCTGGGGGGAGAGATAGAGAGAGGATGGACAGAGCACTGGGGGGGAGAGATAGAGAGAGGATGGACAGAGAGCTGGGGGGAGAGATAGAGAGAGAGCTGTCTCTTAGCCAGCCCTGTGGTGCAGAAAAGAGACAAGAAGATAAGAGAAGAGAGGATAAGAGAAGATTGGCACCAGCTGTGAATTGAGAAGCGTGACTCCTGAGGAATTCAGTATGTTGGAGGTATAGGCCTCTGTGTAAACTCTGAGGAACGGAGACAGGAGTGTGGGGGGGGGGGGACTATTGGGATGTTTCCTCTAGGGAACACACATACAAAACGATTCAGTCAACACACTGAAAAACACACCCTCTCTCTTCACATCTATATATCCTGCTCTGGGACTCCTCCATAACCACACCGTGATTCTCTAACACTGATTCAGCTACATGGACCAAAACTCAACAGACTGACAATTTCACACCAGGAGACCAGACGTCACCTGTCTGTCTCTCATTTCAACATCCTCCTCCTGCCGTACACACACTGCCAGGAGGATATATATGTGTGTGTGTGTGTGTGTCATATCACTATAGCCAACTGGCACTGACTGGGGCCTCCTGGCATGATGTACAATGTGAAATGATTCCCGCTCACTGCTTCGTAAAGGGAACGACTCATTCTGATGATTATTGGATAACATTCCAGAACACCGGAATTACCGTTCCGACATGAGGAATGCTGTTTTTCCACAATCATTCTGCTAGGGGCCCCCGAGAAGGGAAGCTACTAGGAAAATTACAAACAAGGAAAACTAAGTTGAAGTGATGTCGGAAATATTTGAATAAGGAAGCCAACTTCATCCCCTTCAATAGGATTTATTTTTGACACATTTCTGAGCGAGCTCCTTTGTCAGAATTAGGCTTGGGCGGTATACTGTATACAGGGCATTCAGAATGTATTAGTGCTCCTTGACTTATTCCACATTTTGTTGTGTTATAACCTGAATTCAAAATGGATTTTTGTAAAAAAAATTCTCGCCCATCTACACACAATATCCCACAATGAAAAAGTGAAAACATGTTTTGAGAAATCTTAGCAAATTTATTGAAAATGAAATACAGAAATATCTAATTAACATAAGCATTCACACCCCCTGAGTCAATACATGTTAGAATCAAACACCTGGATTGTGCAATATTTGCCAACTATTATTTTCTAAATTCTTCAAGCTCTGTCAAATTGGTTGTTGATCATTGCTAGACAACCAAGTCTTGCCATAGATTTTCAAGCAGATTTAAGTCAGAACTGTAACTCGGCCACTCAGGAACATTCACTGTCTTCTTGGTAAGCAACTCCAGTGTAGATTTGGCCTTGTGTTTTAGGTTATTGTCCTTCTGAAAGGTGAATTAATCTCCCAGTGTCTGGTAGAAAGCAGACTGAACCAGGTTTTCCTCCAGGATTTAGTTTGTGTTTTAGATCCAATACGTTTCTTTTTTACCCTGAAAAACTCCCCGGTCCTTAAACAAGCATACCCATAACATGATGCAGCCACCACTATGTTTGAAAATATGGAGAGTGGTACTCAGTAACTGAGTTAGGACGGACGCCTGTATGTTTGTAGTGAATGGTTGTTGTTTTCTACCCATCTACCAATAGGTGTCCTTCTTTGCAAGGCATTGGAAAACCTCCCTGATCTTTGTGGTTGAATTTGTGTTTGAAATTCACTGCTCGACTGAGGGATAATTGTATGTGTGGGGAACAGAGATGAAGTAGTCATTCAAACATCATGTTAAACACTATTATTGCACACAGAGTGAGTCAATGCAACTTGTTATGTGACTTGAGCACATTTTTACTCCTGAACTTATTTAGGCTTGTCATAACAAAGGAGTTAAATACCTATTGAGTCAAGATATTTCAGCTTTTCATTTGTATTAATTTGTAAACATTTACAAAAACATAATCACATCATTCTAGTCTCACAACAAGAGAGAGACAGAGAGAGAGAGTGAAACAGACAGAGAGAGAGAGAGACAGAGAGAGAGAGAGAGACAGAGAGACAGAGAGAGAGAGAGACAGAGAGAGAGAGAGAGTGAAAAAGAGAGAGAAAGAGAGAGAGAAAGAGAGAGAGAACGAGAGAACAGAGGTAAAGTGCTAATTCCTAGGGTTCCGTGTCTGCTCTGTCACCTTTCATGAGTGAACAGGTCTGTGAGGAGCCTTCCTCTCTCATTACAATCATTACCTCTCTCCTTCCCTCTACTCTCCTCCTTGTTTCCTCTCCTCTTTCATCTTCTCAGGGAAACAGCCAGGCGTTGACACACACACTCACACTAAGGGGATACAGTCAGTATACAGTAATCCTACCTTATCCACCATTATTCCTTAGGTTCTCAGTGAGTGTCGGACTCCTTTGCATGGTCTCTCTCTCTCTCTCTCTCTCTCTCTCTCTCTCTCTCTCTCTCTCTCTCTCTCTCTCTCTCTCTCTCTCTCTCTCTCTCTCTCTCTCTCTCTCTCTCTCTCTCTCTCTCTCTCTCTCTCTCTCTCTCTCTCTCTCTCTCTCTCTCTCTCTCTCTCTCTCTCTCTCTCTCTCTCTCTGCATGCTGGGAGTTTTTTGGAGTTTGAGTGTTTGGTGTGGAAAGCTCTATCCTAACTAACTTTCTTGATTATTTTATTTACATGTTATTTTCTATGGTGGAGGGTTATTGAAATATTTGTTTTTAGCGGTATCCAAAGTTTTTTTTTCAAAGTTAGGGTGGAAGAGGACAGAGTAACTTTCCTGGGGGTTGGAAGGTGTAGTGTGCGCAATGGCTTCTCAGCCTAGCGCGGAGGAGACGCTGTCGATACAGCATGGATTCAGGTGTGTTCCTGAGAAAGGAGTTAAGGTGGAGGAGGTTCTGCTCGCGGTCGGTGAACAGGTAGGAGCTGAGTTTATACATTCTGCTTCTAGAATGAACAAAGCTGTGGTTGTGTTCATGAAAAGGGCTAATTTGGTCGGTAGGCTAATTGCTAGCGGAATATTTGTAAGGGATGTGTTGGTGTCAATTTCACCTCTCTCTACCCCTTCAACAAGAGTTGTAGTGGCAAATTTGCCTCCGTTTATTACGGATGATCAAATTAGGAAAGAGCTGAGTCGTTTTGGTAAGTTTGCTAGCGGTTTCCGTGTACTGTCAGCAGGTTTTCAGGCAGATGCCGTTAAGCACGTTGTTTCGTTCAGGAGGCAAGTGTTTATGTTTCTGAACAATAATGAGCAACAGCTAAATGTGCATTTTAAAGTGAGGCATGGGGAGGGGCTCTATGCCGGTTTTGCCAGCACAGATAGTCTACGGTGTTTTGAATGTGGGGATTTGGGGCACAAGAGTTTTGCGTGCCCACATAAAGGCCATAGACAAGGTGAAGGTACAACGGCAGGTGGGGGAAATCGAGGTCAAAATGCAGGGGGTAAGGAGATGCAGATAGCAGAGGCTGGGCCTAGTCAGTCTAGAGATGGTGGTGTAGATGAGGCTGGGCCTAGTCAGGCTAGAGATGGTAGGGTTGTGGAGGCTGGGTCTAGTCAGGCTAGAGATGGTGGAGAAGCAGAGGCTGGGTCTAGTCAGGCTAGAGATGGTGGGGTAGCTGAGGCTGGCCCTAGTCATGCTATGGAGGGTGGTGCAGATGATGCTGGGCCGAGTCATGCTATGGAGGGTGGTGCAGATGATGCTGGCCCTAGTCATGCTATGGAGGGTGGTGCAGATGATACTGCGTCTAGTCAGGTTATTCTAGTGGATGAGGAGAGTATAGTGGGGAAGTGTAAGAGATTAGGGGGGGAGGAGGAGGGTGTCAAGAGGAAAAAGAAAAAGGGTGTGGACAAAGGCACCATGGAAATGTTGCCTGTTGCTGTGGGTGAGGCCCTAACCAGAGAGAAAGGGCAGGTGGTCAGGGTGGGAGATAGAGAAGAGGAGGAAAGTGAGTCTGAGGAAGAGGATGAGGAGTTATTTTTTTCAGACTCCTCTTCAATTGGCCCGGAGCTGACAGCCAGTCAACCCGAGGGGTCTAAGTACACGTTGAGAGAACTGACAAGGTTCCTGAATGAGACTAAGGGGAAAAAAGTTAATCTTGAGGCTTTTTTTCCTGATCCTAGAAAGTTTGTAAGATCAGTACAACATGCTATGAGAAATGAGGGGCATGGTGTCCTCTCACCCAGGAAACGGTTTAGGTTGAGGAAGTGGGTCACAACAGTGCGTAAAGGTTTACCTTCAGACACTGTTTAAATGTTTAATTTCTTACTGACACTGGGGCTTTTTGAGCTTTGCTATTGGTCTATTTCTCTGCTGGCTTTTCTCCCACTTCTTATGGAGACTCTTCGGGTAGGCTCGCTCAATATAAATGGCGCCAGAGATGCGGGAAAGAGGAGTGTGTTGGGTGAATATGTAAAACAAAAAAAAGTACAGGTGTTGTTTCTGCAGGAGACGCATAGTGATGTGGTGAATGAAGTTGATTGGGGGCTCTGGTGGAAAGGGGCAAGTGTGTTGAGCCATGGGACAAATCTTAGTGCAGGGGTGGCAGTCCTTTTTGCACCGGGTCTGGCTGTAAAAATTTGCTCCTCAAAGGAGGTGTGTAGGGGTAGGTTGCTTGTTGTTAAAGCAGAAATTAACAACATGTGTTTTGTCTTTATAAATGTGTATGCGCCTAACACAGGGAGATAAAGAGGGGTTCTATTTGGGAGTCTTAGACAGGAACTCTCACAAGTAGCGCCTGAGGAGACGCTGGTGATCGGAGGTGACTGGAACTGTACAATGGATTTTACAAAAGACAGAAATGGGGAAGAGCCTCATTCAGTGTCAGTGGGAGTGTTAAGGGATATCTTTAATCAGTTTGACCTAGTGGATGTTTGGAGAACTAAACATCCAAACACAAGACAGTATACGTGGGTGAAGGTTTTTGGGGCTAGGGTGAGTGCAGCTCGACTTGATCGTTTTTACATGTCCAGGAATCAGAGCAATAGGCTACTGGGTGCTACCATTCTCCCAGTGGGGTTTTCGGATCACCACATAACCATGGCTCGGCTGTCTATTTCACCAGGGCCCCGGCAGGCATTTTATTGGAAGTTCAATGTAAAGCTCTTACAAGATGCCACTTTTTGCTCAGGTTTCCAGACTTTTTGGGAAAGATGGGGGCAGCGAAGAGAGGAGTATGAGTCTCTGAGTCAATGGTGGGATGTGGGGAAAGTGCAAATTAGGCTTTTCTGTCAACAGTATACTGCTCTCTCATCCTCAGAGGCTAGGAGAGTATTGGGGGAACTAGAGCGGTGTATTAGTGAGATGGAGGTAGAGATGGTGGGGCAAGGTAATGTAGGCCTCCAGGCTAACTTAGCCGAATTACGTAGGGACCTGGGCAGTTTTTTCCAGGTTAAAGCAAAGGGAGCACTTGTAAGAGCTAGGTTCTCCATGCTCAAGGAGATGGATGCTCCCAGCTCCTTCTTCTTTGGTTTGGAAAGACAGAGCAGTGAAGCCAAGGGTATGCATTGTCTACGGCTGTCTGATGGGCGGGTGACCTCTGTGGTGGGGGAGATGCGGGAGCGGACTGTGGAGTTTTATACTGTGTTGTATAGGGCAGAAATGTGTGATCCTATGTGTGCTCAGGTCTTGTTCGCAGGACTCCCTAAGCTCTCTCGGGCACAGAGGGATGAAATGGACATTTCTCTGTTGTCACATGAACTGGCAGAGGCAGTAACCCAGATGTCCCCCGGTCGTGCACCTGGGGTCGATGGACTTCCAGTGGAATTTTACAAAAAATTCTGGGGAACAATTGGACAGGATTTATTTTGCGTGTTGCGTGAATGCGTCGGGGTAGGAGAGTTGCCGATGAGCTGCCGTCGGGCGGCTCTGACTCTCCTGCCCAAAAAAGGGGACTTGTGTGAACTTAAGAACTGGAGGCCTGTGGCATTACTCTGTGCGGACTACAAGATTTTTGCCAAGGTCCTCTCTAACAGACTGAAGTCCCATCTGGACTCTATAATACACAAGGACCAGACATATTGTGTACCGGGACGCTCAATCACGGACAACTTGTTCTTGATTAGGGACATGTTGGACTTGTCGAGAGGTTCTAATGTGAACTTTGGACTGGTCTCTTTAGATCAAGAGAAGGCTTTTGATAGAGTGGATCATGAGTATCTGTTTAATGTGATGTCTGTGTTTGGGTTTGGGAAGAGTTTTGTGACCTGTGTGAAGCTGTTGTATGCTGGGGCGTCATGTATGGTTAAGGTGGGAGGGGGGCTAAGTAGGCCAGTCTGGGTGAGATGGGGTATTAGACAAGGATGCCCTCTATCTGGGCAGCTGTACACACTAGCCATTGAGCCTTTTTTAGGACTGCTACGCAGGAGACTGCGGGGAGTGTGCTGGACAGGCATGGATGTGGTGACAGGAATAGCAGTCTCAGCATATGCAGATGATGTTTCTGTGATGGTCAGGGATGGGCAAGATATGCAGGAACTAGAGACTAGTCTGAAGGTGTACGAGGGAGCTTCATCAGCTAAGGTAAACTGGGGAAAGAGCAAAGCTCTGTTATGTGGGGCATGGGGGGATAGGGCTCCTCCTCTGCTTCCAGGGGGTTTGCAGTGGGGTTGTGAAGGGCTTAAAGTGTTGGGGGTGTACCTGGGCTCGGAGAGGTGGGTCAGCAAGAACTGGGAGGGGCTGTCACAGGCAGTGGTGTCAAGACTGGCCAGGTGGAGGTGGCTCCTGTCCCAAGTGTCATATAGAGGGAGGGTGCTGATAATCAACAACCTGGTGGCATCTTCCTTGTGGCATAAACTGGCTGTCCTCAACCCCCCCGCCGGTCTGCTTGCAGACTTGCAACGCAAGCTGGTGGACTTCTTTTGGTCGGGACATCACTGGCTGAAGGCAGCAGTTTTGTACATGACCGTCCACGAAGGAGGACAGGGCCTGGTGGAGCTGGAGAGCAGGATGGCTGCTTTCCGACTAAAGGCGGTGCAGAGACTGCTGTACCACACTGATGTTGGCTGGAGGGAACCAGCATGCGCGCTGCTGAGGAGAGCTGGCGGATTAGGGTTGGACCGGCAGCTGTTCCTCATGAAGCTGGAGAGGCTGAGTACAGCAGGTCTCTCAGAGTTTTACTCTGCGGTGCTGAGGGCCTGGCAGCTGCTAAGGCCCACACGAGAAGGGGGTGTGGAGCCTGGGCAGTGGGTGTGGGAGGAGCCTATCTTCCACAACCCAGCCATCCCTTTGAGATCGGTTCAGTCGGCCACCCTGCAGAGGCAATTGATGGCAGGGGGTTTACAAAGGCTGGGTGACCTGAGACTGCTGGGAGAGGAGGGGTGGAAAACCCCGGAGGTCTTGGCGCAACAAACAGGAATAACGTCTCTTAGGCTGCTGAAGAGATTCCTGGAGGAGGTCCAGGAGGCACTGTCTGAGCCGGTAAGGGGGGTGTTTGAGAGGCCAAAGGGAGAGGGGCCACCAATGTTCCCGCCACTGCAGGTGATGGCAGAGACTGGAGACTGGCAAGGGGGTCTGGAGGACTTGTTAGATTTTAACACTCCGAGCCTGGGGGAGTTTGAGGGGGTGGGAGGTAAAGCCCTCTACAACCTCTGCGTTAAGGTTAGGAGCATTAGAAGCCTAACAGGAGTGAAGGCACATCAGTGGCAGGGGGTATGTGGGGCGGAGAGTATGGTGGGTTTTAGATGGAGGGTGCTCTAAAAACCCCCAGTACCAAAGAGGTCAGGGGACCTCCAGTGGAGGGTTCTTCATGGAGCCCTGGCCACTAACAGCTGGTTGGCACGGGTTGATCCGGGAATTGGGCAGGGGTGTCCTTTCTGTCAAATGAAAGAAACTGTAATTCATGTGTTTTCTGTGTGCACCAGGTTAATGCCATTAATGTCTCTGTTGGAATGTCTGTGTGACAGGTTGGGGGTGGTTTTTGCTGTTGGGATGTTTATAATGGGATACAGGTATTCGAGTAAGGAGAAAGAAAAATGTGTTTTGTTGAATTTTCTGTTTGCTCAGGCAAAGTTAGCTATTTGGCTAACAAGGAGGAACAGGGTTAAAGGTGGGGGGATAACAGACCCTTTACTACTGTTTAATGGGATGGTCTCTGCGCGCCTTAGGGTTGAGTTTGAGTTCTATAAAATGATCAAATGTGTGGAGATGTTTGAGGAGATATGGTGTGTTGGGGGGGCTGTCTGTATTGCTGGGGAAGATGTTTTGGATATACGGTTGTAGGAGAGGGTTTTTGTGTATGGTGTTTTGTATCATGTGGTAGATGGAAAGATGAGTATGGTACATGAATGCAGTACAGGATATATTTTTTATTTATTTTTTTTATTTTAGGAGTGGGGGGGTGAGTTTTAAATGAATTGAGAATGTTTCAATAAAGAAAGACCAAAAGTCTCTCTCTCTCACTCACTCACTCACTCACTCACTCACTCACTCACTCACTCACTCACTCACTCACTCACTCACTCTCACATCTGTTAATGCCCAGGCACCAGGATGAGATCAGCCATGTTATGACAGCTCTATAAGATGCATCTGACAGGATTGGTCTCCTTCTCTCTTTGATAGGTCCTGACATGGTGAGGGTAGGGGTCCTTCCACTCTCTGATAGGCCCTGACATGGTGAGGGTAGGGCTCCTTCCTCTCTCTGATAGGCCCTGACACGGTGAGGGTAGGGCTCCTTCCTCTCTCTGATAGGCCCTGACATGGTGAGGACAGGGGTCCTTCCTCTCTCTGATAGGCCCTGACATGGTGAGGGTAGGGCTCCTTCCTCTCTCTGATAGGCCCTGACATGGTGAGGACAGGGCTCCTTCCTCTCTCTGATAGGCCCTGACATGGTGAGGGTAGGGCTCCTTCGTCTCTCTGATAGGCCCTGACATGGTGAGGGTAGGGCTCCTTCCTCTCTCTGATAGGCCCTGACATGGTGAGGACAGGGCTCCTTCCTCTCTCTGATAGGCCCTGACATGGTGAGGACAGGGCTCCTTCCACTCTCTGATAGGCCCTGACATGGTGAGGACAGGGCTCCTTCCTCTCTCTGATAGGCCCTGACATGGTAAGGACAGGGCTCCTTCCTCTCTCTGATAGGCCCTAACATCTGACATGGGAAAGAATGTACTGTACTTTAACTCTGTCATCAGTGGTGGGTGACTCAACACTGCCTTCCTCTCTTTCTCCTTCCCTCCTGCTCTGTCTGCGTCCTAATTAGCACCCTATTTGCTACACAGTGCACTGTCCTTGTTGGAGTCCTGTGGGAATAAGGGTTTCATTTGGGATTCACCCTCTGTGGTATAAATGGAGCCTTTCTCTCCAGGCCACGCCTTTGCTGTGGAATGTAGGCATACTGATTCACTTCCTCCCTGACACACAAAAACACACACACACACACACACACACACAATCACGCACACAGTACCCCCAACCACACCCACACAGTACCCCCAACCACACACACACACACACAGTACCCCAACCACACCCACACACACACACACACACAGTACCCCCAACCACACCAACACACACATACACACACACACTTGTAAAGCTAACCTTGTGGGGACACACAATTCAGTCCCATTCAAATTCCTATTTTCCCTAACCTAACACATACACTTACCCTAATCTAAACCCCTAAACCTAACCCTAAACCTAACCCTAACACATACACTTACCCTAATCTAAACCCCTAAACCTAACCCTAAACCTAACCCTAACACATACACTTACCCTAATCTAAACCCCTAAACCTAACCCTAAACCTAACCCTAACACATACACTTACCCTAATCTAAACCCCTAAACCTAACCCTAAA
>NC_092167.1:3573171-3593171 GCF_045791955.1 Oncorhynchus clarkii lewisi
CGGAGACTTGATTACACACAGGTGGATTGTATTTATCATCATTAGTAATTTAGGTCAACATTGGATCATTCAGAGATCCTCACTGAACTTCTGGAGAGAGTTTGCTGCACTGAAAGTAAAGGGGCTGAATAATTTTGCACGCCCAATTTTTCAGTTTTTGATTTGTTAAAAAAGTTTGAAATATCCAATAAATGTTGTTCCACTTCATGATTGTGTCCCACTTGTTGTTGATTCTTCACAAAAAAATACGGGGGCGGCAGCATCATGTTGTGGGGGTACTTTGCTGCAGGAGGGACTGCTGCACTTCACAAAATAGATGGCGTCATGAGGATGGAAAATTATGTGGATATATTGAAGCAACATCTCAAGACATCAGTCAGGAAGTTAAATCTTGGTCGCAAATGGGTCTTCCAAATGGACAATGACCCCAAGCATACTTCCAAAGTTGTGGCAAAATGGCTTAAGGACAACAAAGTCAAGGTATGGCCATCACAAAGCCCTGACCTCAATCCTATAAAAAACTTGTGGGCAGAACTGAAAAAGTGTGTGTGTGAGCAAGGAGGCCTACAAACCTGACTCAGTTACACCAGCTCTGTCAGGAGGAATGGGCCAAAATTCACCCAACTTATTGTGGGAAGCTTGTGGAAGGCTACCCGAAACGTTTGACCCAAGTTAAACAATTTAAAGGCAATGCTACCAAATACTAATTGAGTGTATGTAAACTTCTGACTCACTGGGAATGTGATGAAATAAATAAAAGCTGAAATAAATAATTCTCTCTACTATTATTCTGACATTTCACATTTTTACAATAAAGTGGTGATCCTAACTGACCTAAGACGGGGGAATATTAACTAGGATTAAATGTCAGGAAATGTGAAGAACTGAGTTTAAATTTATTTGGCGAAGGTGTATGTAAACTTCCGACTTCAACTGTATATCTGGGGGACTTTGTCGGGGTGTGGGGCATCAGGGGATGTTCTATGTACCGTTAGCCCAACGGCCTGAAGATGGGGTTACCTCTCCTCCCTCCACCCCTATCTCTCCTCCCTCCACCCCTATCTCTCCTCCCTCCACCCACTCTCTCTCTCCTCCCTCCACCCCTATCTCTCCTCCCTACACCCCTATCTCTCCTCCCTCCACCCCTCTCTCTCCTCCCTCCACCCCTCTCTCTCCTCCCTCCACCCCTCTCTCTCCTCCCTCCACCCCTATCTCTCCTCCCTCCACCCCTATCTCTCCTCCCTCCACCCCTCTCTCTCCTCCCTCCACCCCTCTCTCTCTCCTCACTCCACCCCTCTCTCTCCTCCCTCCACCCCTATCTCTCCTCCCTCCACCCCTATCTCTCCTCCCTCCACCCCTCTCTCTCCTCCCTCCACCCCTCTCTCTCCCCCCTCCACCCCTCTCTCTCCTCCCTCCACCCCTCTCTCTCCTCCCTCCACCCCTATCTCTCCTCCCTCCCCCCTATCTCTCCTCCCTCCACCCCTCTCTCTCCTCCCTCCACCCCTCTCTCCTCCCTCCACCCCTCTCTCTCTCCTCACTCCACCCCTATCTCTCCTCCCTCCACCCCTATCTCTCCTCCCTCCACCCACTCTCTCTTCTCCCTCCACCCCTATCTCTCCTCCCTCCACCCCTATCTCTCCTCCCTCCACCCCTCTCTCTCCTCCCCTCTCTCTCCTCCCTCCACCCCTATCTCTCCTCCCTCCACCCCCATCTCTCCTCCCTCCACCCCTATCTCTCCTCCCTCCACCCCTATCTCTCCTCCCTCCACCCCTCTCTCTCCTCCCTCCACACCTCTCTCTCTCCTCCCTCCACACCTCTCTCTCTCCTCACTCCACCCCTATCTCTCCTCCCTCCACCCCTATCTCTCCTCCCTCCACCCCTCTCTCTTTACTCACAAGATTTACTGGTTTCTTTTATAAGATAGGAACCTCTTTCCTACAGAGACTCTCCTCTCCCCCTCCTTCTCTCTCGTTATCTCCTCCTCCTCCTCTCTCTTCCTCTGTGTTTACAGCCATATCTCTTCAGATCATTAATAAAGTCAAATGTACATCCCAAATGGCAACCTATTCCCTATAAAGTGCACTAGGGCCCATAGTGCTATGGTCAGAAGTAGTGCACTATATAGGGAATAGGGTGCCATTTGGGACATGACCTGAGATTGATAGTGTCGGCTGTCTGGGTGTGAGCCACTGCAGTCCTATAGCTCTTCTAACACAGAGACCACTGACACCTTACACTGTCACCAGGATCACACACAACTAAGAAATATACACTGTCAGACACACACTCTGTCACGCAACACACACACAGACAGAGATACACACACACCTGGCTACACATCCACAAACACACACTGACACACACACACACTGACACACACACACACTGACACACACACACACACACACACACACACACACAGCCAACTCTATGACCCCCTATAGACTACTCCAGATCCAGGCATGTTAAAGAGCACTCAACTGAGTCTAGAGTGAGAGTCTTGGTATGCAGTGGGACTCTCTGGCACTGGGACTCTCTGGCACTGGGACTCTCTGGCACTGGGACTCTCTGGCACTGGGACTCTCTGGCACTGGGACTCTCTGGCACTGGGACTCTCTGGCACTGGGACTCTCTGGCACTGGGACTCTCTGGCACTGGGATTCTCTGGCACTGGGTAGCAAATCTATAACATTGTCTGGCACCCCCCCCCCCCCCCTCTCTCTCCCCCTCACTCACTCTCACCTCTCACTCTCTCTCTCTCTCACCCCCCTCTCTTTCTCTCTCTCTCTCTCACCCCCCTCTCTTTCTCTCTCTCTCCAATAATAACATGCTCTAGCTACCCTCCACCATTAACATATTTTCCATGACGTTCTATCGCTCCATCTGAGAGGAGGAGAGGTAAAGAGGAGGGAATAAAATATGTGAGGAAATGTCTGTGAAAAGCCTCAGAAAAGTGGTGGGGTAGAGAAAGGATGGAGACAGATTTATCTATTTCTCTCTCTCTTTGTCTCCCTCTCTCTGTCTTTCTCTCTCTCTCTTTGTCTCCCTCTCTGTCTTTCTTTCTCTCTTTCTTTGTCACCCTCTCTCTGTCTTTCTCTCTCTATATATCTTTCTGTCTCTCTCTCTCTCTATCTTTGTCCCCCTCTCTCTATCTTTCTGTCTGTCTCTCTCTCTTTGTCCCCTTCTCTATATCTTTCTGTCTCTCTCTCTTTGTCCCCCTCTCTATCTTTCTGTCTCTCTCTCTCTCTTTGTCCCCCTCTCTATCGTTCTGTCTCTCTTTCTCTCTCTGTCTGTCTCTGGCTCAAATTGTTCCTGGAGCTTGAGTCATCTCCTGGGATAAGAGAGGATGGTTGGTGTCACACACACACACACTTCCAGAAGCCCACACTCTGTTCCTGAGATGTGTTTAGGACACAGTGGGGTGACTGTAACAGCCCACTGAGAGGCTCCTGGGACATTACAGTGCCCATCTGGCTGACAAACCATCTGAATACACTACGTCCATCTGAATACACTACGTCCATCTGGCTGACAGGCCATCTGAATACACTACGTCCATCTGGCTGACAGGCCACCTGAATACACTACGTCCATCTGGCTGACAGGCCACCTGAATACACTACGTCCATCTGGCTGACAGGCCATCTGAATACACTACGTCCATCTGGCTGACAGACCATCTGAATACACTACGTCCATCTGGCTGACAGACCGTCTGAATACACTACGTCCATCTGGCTGACAGACCATCTGAATACACTATGTCCATCTGGCTGACAGGCCATCTGGCTGACAGACCATCTGAATACACTATGTCCATCTGGCTGACAGACCATCTGAATACACTACGTCCATCTGGGTGACAGACCATCTGAATACACTACGTCCATCTGGCTGACAGGCCATCTGAATACACTACGTCCATCTGGCTGACAGGCCATCTGAATACACTACGTCCATCTGGCTGACAGGCCATCTGAATACACTACGTCCATCTGGCTGACAGGCCATCTGAATACACTACGTCCATCTGGCTGACAGGCCATCTGGCTGACAGGCCATCTGAATACACTACGTCCATCTGGCTGACAGACCATCTGAATACACTATGTCCATCTGGCTGACAGGCCATCTGAATACACTACGTCCATCTGGCTGACAGACCATCTGAATACACTACGTCCATCTGGCTGTCAGGCAATCTGAATACACTACGTCCATCTGGCTGACAGGCCATCTGAATACACTACGTCCATCTGGCTGACAGACCATCTGAATACACCACGTCCATCTGGCTGACAGGCCATCTGGCTGACAGACCATCTGAATACACTACTGCTATTTCTGCTCTAAAATCATGTGCTCCTCCAGGACGTGTTGTGATTTCTGCTGCAATATCTTCACTGATTTCACAATGAGGTGTGGTTCTGACAGCTGTGTGTTGTTTGTGCGTGCGTGCGAGCGAGCGCGCGCGTGTGTGTGTGTGTGTGTGTGTGCGTGCGTGCATCTGTGTGTAGTTGTGAAAGATACCCTCAGTCCACTATTTGGCATCATCATCATCATCATCATCACCAATATCTCAGCATGTATGTAATGAAACTTCACAGCTTCCTGTTAGAGTTCTCTCTCCCCTCTCCAGTACTCTCTCTCCCCTCTCCAGTACTCTCTCTCTCCTCTCCAGTACTCTCTCTCCCCTCTCCAGTACTCTCTCTCCCCTCTCCAGTACTCTCTCTCCCCCCTCTCCAGTACTCTCTCTCCCCCCTCTCCAGTACTCTCTCTCCCCCCTCTCCAGTACTCTCTCTCCCCCCTCTCCAGTACTCTCTCTCCCCCCTCTCCAGTACTCTCTCCATCACCAATATCTCAGCATGTATGTAATGAAACTTCACAGCTTCCTGTTAAGAGTTATGAGTTCTCTCTCCCCTCTCCAGTACTCTCTCTCCCCTCTCCAGTACTCTCTCCCCCCTCTCCAGTACTCTCTCTCCCCCCTCTCCAGTACTCTCTCTCCCCCTCTCCAGTACTCTCTCTCCCCTCTCCAGTACTCTCTCTCCCCTCTCCAGTACTCCCTCTCCCTCGCGGCAGGTAGCCTAGTGGTTTGAGCGTTGGACTAGTAACCAAAAGGTTGCTGGATCGAATCCCCGAGCGGACACTGTTCCCCTGAGCAAGGCAGTTAACCCACTGTTCCCCTGAGCAAGGCAGTTAACCCACTGTTCCCCTGAACAAGGCAGTTAACCCACTGTTCCCTGGGCGCTGAAGACGTGGATGTCGATTAAGGCAGCCCCCCCACACCTCAGAGTGGTTGGGTTAAACCAGGCAGTTAACCCACTGTTCCCCTGAGCAAGGCAGTTAACCCACTGTTCCCCTGAGCAAGGCAGTTAACCCACTGTTCCCCTGAACAAGGCAGTTAACCCACTGTTCCCCTGAACAAGGCAGTTAACCCACTGTTCCCCTGAACAAGGCAGTTAACCCACTGTTCCCTGGGCGCTGAAGACGTGGATGTCGATTAAGGCAGCCCCCCCACACCTCAGAGTGGTTGGGTTAAACCAGGCAGTTAACCCACTGTTCCCCTGAGCAAGGCAGTTAACCCACTGTTCCCCTGAACAAGGCAGTTAACCCACTGTTCCCCTGAACAAGGCAGTTAACCCACTGTTCCCCTGAACAAGGCAGTTAACCCACTGTTCCCCTGAACCAGGCAGTTCACCCACTGTTCCCCTGAACCAGGCAGTTCACCCACTGTTCCCCTGAACAAGGCAGTTAACCCACTGTTCCCCTGAACAAGGCAGTTAATCCACTGTTCCCCTGAACAAGGCAGTTCACCCACTGTTCCCCTGAACAAGGCAGTTCACCCACTGTTCCCTGGGCGCTGAAGACGTGGATGTCGATTAAGGCAGCCCCCCCACACCTCAGAGTGGTTGGGTTAAATGAGGAACACTCATTTCAGTTGAATGCATTCAGTTGTACAACTGACTAGGTATCTTTCTCCCTCTATTCTTACAGACGGCCTGTCAATAAACACAGTTACCAGGTTCCTCATGGTTCCCCCAGAACAGCAGCCATTACAACAACAGGAGAAAACTAGTCAGATACAACTAAAGGCTTTCTCAGAAGTTCTGCTTTTTGGCATCAGGGAAGAACTGTATTTATGTATTTATTTAGCTCCTTTGCACCCCAGTATCTCTACCTGCACATTCATCTTCTGCACATCAGTGTTTAATTGCTAAATGGTCATTATTTCGCCACTATGGTCTATTTATTGGCTTACCTCCCTCATCTTACCTCATTTGCACACACTGTATATAGACTTTTTCTCTATTGTGTTATTGACTGTATGTTTGTTTATTCCATGTGTAACTCTGTGTTGTTGTTTGTGTCGCACTGCTTTGCTTTATCTTGGCCAGGTCACAGTTGTAAATGAGAACTTGTTCTCAACTGGCCGACCTGGTTAAATAAAGGGGAAATAAAATAAAATATTTGTATTTTTTCTAATGTGTGATTTCCAGTCCTACCTGTCCTGTATCCCATCTAACCTGTCATCAGATCAAATGCCCACAGCAACCGTTCGGTTTTAGAACAGGTTAGATGGGATACAGGACAGGTAGGACTGGAAATCACACCTGGTTTCTGAGCTAGATGACAGGTTAGATGGGATACAGGACAGGTAGGACTGGAAATCACACCTGGTTTCTGAGCTAGATGACAGGTTAGATGGGATACAGGACAGGTAGGACTGGAAATCACACCTGGTTTCTGAGCTAGATGACAGGTTAGATGGGATACAGGACAGGTGGGACTGGAAATCACACCTGGTTTCTGAGCTAGATGACAGAATTAGATAAAACTGATTCCATCCTTCACTACAGAATTAGATAAAACTGATTCCATCCTTCACTACAGAATTAGGATACCATCTCAAAATTGTGTTCCCAATAAGAAGTTGTGATCAAGCTTTGTGGGATCAAATCTGCCCAGACAGACCCCAGATTCATCCAACTCAGCAGACAGGCGAACCGGCTGCTCACTGACCGACGTCACACGCTCACACAGCCGGAGGGGAAACATCTGAGGCGGAAGGCAGATCTCTGGCTAACTGTGAGCTAAATATGGAAGAGACAACAACAGCACTAACAGCATATACAACTCAGTCTGACCTCTTTGACCAGGGTTACAACACCATGCAAAACCACCAACAACTGACCCAATGGTTAGAACCCTTAGGTGCCCTTAGGACCAACCTCCCAACTTCCAAGCAAGTCTCTGCATCCCACCTGAATGACTTCACACTCCTTCCAGTCTAACTACATGTACTGCTCCTTCCAGTGTAACTACATGTACTGCTCCTTCCAGTCTAACTACATGTACTGCTCCGTCCAGTCTAACTACATGCACTGATCCTTCCAGTCTAACTACATGTACTGATCCTTCCAGTCTAACTACATGTACTGCTCCGTCCAGTCTAACTACATGTACTGCTCCTTCCAGTCTAACTACATGTACTGCTCCTTCCAGTCTAACTACATGTACTGATCCTTCCAGTCTAACTACATGTACTGCTCCTTCCAGTCTAACTACATGTACTGCTCCTTCCAGTCTAACTACATGCACTGCTCCTTCCAGTCTAACTACATGCACTGATCCTTCCAGTCTAACTACATGCACTGATCCTTCCAGTCTAACTACATGTACTGATCCTTCCAGTCTAACTACATGTACTGCTCCTTCCAGTCTAACTACATGTACTGATCCTTCCAGTCTAACTACATGTACTGATCCTTCCAGTCTAACTACATGTACTGATCCTTCCAGTCTAACTACATGTACTGCTCCTTCCAGTCTAACTACATGTACTGCTCCTTCCAGTCTAACTACATGTACTGATCCTTCCAGTCTAACTATATGTACTGCTCCTTCCAGTCTAACTACATGTACTGCTCCTTCCAGTCTAACTACATGTACTGATCCTTCCAGTCTAACTACATGTACTGATCCTTCCAGTCTAACTACATGTACTGCTCCTTCCAGTCTAACTACATGTACTGCTCCTTCCAGTCTAACTACATGTACTGCTCCTTCCAGTCTAACTACATGTACTGATCCTTCCAGTCTAACTACATGTACTGCTCCTTCCAGTCTAACTACATGTACTGATCCTTCCAGTCTAACTACATGTACTGCTCCTTCCAGTCTAACTACATGTACTGCCAGTGACTACAGGATCTTACCTGAGTCTCGTCCTGTACCACTCTGTACTGCTCCTTCCAGACAGAGATCTTGGACACCTCGTCCTTCCTCAGGGCTCTCTCCTTCTTCAGCTCGGGGCTCCAGAAGGTCTTGATGGAGTTCATGGAAGAGCTCAGCTTGCTCTCCTTCACATCCACCTCCCCCCGGAGGAGCTCGTTCTCCCTCAGCACCTCCTTCAGCTGGGTCTGGAGGTCCATGATGGTGTTGTCTCTGGTTTGGCGTAAGGAGTGAGGCACTGTGGACGCCTGCTGGAGGCTGGACTGGGACGAGGACACTTGGTCACACCCAAACGCGATGCTGTCACTGGGCATGGACGAGCCTCCACCTCCCTGGCTGATGTTGGGGTTGGAGCCCATGGCGGTTGTCCGGACGCCGTAAGGGAGCTTTGCTCCGGAGCGACCCAGGGTCATGGTGCTCTTGGGCAGGCTAGGGTCGTGGTTGGGGTTGGGATAGGCCTGGGTCTAGAATAGATTGATTAGATTAGATTTACTTTATTGTCCACAAAATGAATTTAGTTAAGATCAGCATATTCAAATATATAAACAACAGAATTCACATACAGGAATACAAACCATTTAAATAATTCACATCCATACAGTAGTTAAGTGTCTCTGGTAAAAGCAAGGTGCTAGCCATACAGGAAGTGTCTCTGGTAAAAGCAAGGTGCTAGCCATACAGGAAGTGTCTCTGGTAAAAGCAAGGTACTAGCCATACAGGAAGTGTCTCTGGTAAAAGCAAGGTGCTAGCCATACAGGAAGTGTCTCTGGTAAAAGAAAGGTGCTAGCCATACAGGAAGTGTCTCTGGTAAAAGCAAGGTGCTAGCCATACAGGAAGTGTCTTTGATAAAAGCAAGGTGCTAGTCATACAGGAAGTGTCTTTGGTAAAACCAAGGTGCTAGCCATACAGGAAGTGTCTTTGGTAAAAGCAAGGTGCTAGCCATACAGGAAGTGTATTTGGTAAAAGCAAGGTGCTAGCCATACAGGAAGTGTCTTTGATAAAAGCAAGGTGCTAGTCATACAGAAAGTGTCTTTGGTAAAAGCAAGGTGCTAGTCATACAGGAAGTGTATTTGGTAAAAGCAAGGTGCTAGCCATACAGGAAGTGTCTTTGGTAAAAGCAAGGTGCTAGTCATACAGGAAGTGTCTTTGGTAAAACCAAGGTGCTAGCCATACAGGAAGTGTCTTTGGTAAAAGCAAGGTGCTAGCCATACAGGAAGTGTCTTTGATAAAAGCAAGGTGCTAGCCATACAGGAAGTGTATTTGGTAAAAGCAAGGTGCTAGCCATACAGGAAGTGTCCTTGATAAAAGCAAGGTGCTAGTCATACAGAAAGTGTCTTTGGTAAAAGCAAGGTGCTAGCCATACAGGAAGTGTCTTTGATAAAAGCAAGGTGCTAGCCATACAGGAAGTGTATTTGGTAAAAGCAAGGTGCTAGCCATACAGGAAGTGTCTTTGATAAAAGCAAGGTGCTAGTCATACAGAAAGTGTATTTGGTAAAAGCAAGGTGCTAGCCATACAGAAAGTGTATTTGGTAAAAGCAAGGTACTAGTCATACAGGAAGTGTATTTGGTAAAAGCAAGGTGCTAGCCATACAGGAAGTGTCTTTGATAAAAGCAAGGTGCTAGTCATACAGAAAGTGTATTTGGTAAAAGCAAGGTGCTAGCCATACAGAAAGTGTATTTGGTAAAAGCAAGGTACTAGTCATAGTGTCATTTAAAACAGGTTTATTCAACCGGGCGTCCGAAGATCCCTAGAGGTACTGTAGAGGGTCTGCAATTTATTTTAAAGTGGATTTATATTTTGCATTATTTAAATGTGTTTAATGAATATCACTAGTAACAACAGAATAAACTAAATGTCAATGATATAACTACAGTAGAAAAGAGGACAATATCTTCTTTCTAAACTTTATTTTTAACTCCTAATATTGAGCCAATTCCACTCATTGGAGCCAATTCCCGTCATTGGAGCCAATTCCACTCACTGCAGTATCTGACACAGTCTATGAAACAGCAGCCACAGACAGGCGACCAGTGTGGCAGTGCCACTGGCTTCCGGTCAGCTTTCTTAACTAGGACATTCATTTTTGCCAACACATGGCTAACCTTTGTTTCACCAGCTAAACAGCTGCTATTAGTGAAAATGTGTTTGGAGTTACACTTCCTGGCTGATAGGCTATATTAGAGTTACACTTCCTGTTCCAATTATAATGAAAAACCATCTACCAAATCAATACATTTTAACAGGTTGATTACTTGTCCTGCCACTATCATTCACCTGGGGATGATAATGATATACAAACTATTGTTTTGCTAACGTATGATGAGGGTCCCTGGGTCGCCGGTTTGCCTGGGAGGGGGTCCCTGGGCAAGAAAAGGTTTACGACTCCTGATTTAAAAGAACAGAAGGTCATTTTGGATTTAAAAAAACTCTGCTAAACGACACGTCATATTGTATTACTAGATCACCTGTTGAGAGATGACCTCGTTGTCACTGAGGTACATGGGTCCGGAGGTGGCATAGGCCGCGTTCAAAGACTGGATGTTCTCCATGGAGAGGGTCTTTCCCCCGGGGCCTCCTGTACTGTTGGTGCGACGGTGGCCGAGGCGCGGGGAGCGGGGTAGGCAGGGGGAGCGACCGGGACTCTGACTGCTGCCGTTGTTGCCCTCCATCTTGGCAACGGAGCGGGAGCTGCCGTACATGGTTAGGGGTCAGGGGTTAAGGGTCAAGGGCTGGGGGTGAGGGGTTAAAGGTGAGATACTGAGACTAAGTGATCCTCCAATAGATGTGGACTACAGTGCCCTGATACAAAGAGTGTTACACTATGTGGTTACTGACTGGCAGTCTGTCTCAGCTGAAGGAGAGGAACAGATTGTTCATGTTCAAAGATCCTGCATTTCCTGGATGATTGGACTATGATAATTGGACTATGATGAGTGGTAAACTTGGCGAGAAAGGTGGGTTTAACATCCATTTAGTCCATGGGTCCTGGGATGAGGCAATGATCTGTAAGAGAGAGAAAGAGAGAAAAGACTTTAAGCTAAAAAAAAGAGAGAATTCACCACTCCCCTGAGTTACATCACTGAGAATTCACCACTCCCCTGAGTTACATCACTGAGAATTCACCACTCCCCTGAGTTACATCACTGAGAATTCACCACTCCCCTGAGTTACATCACTGAGAATTCACCACTCCCCTGAGTTACATCACTGAGAATTCACCACTCCCCTGAGTTACATCACTGAGAATTCCCCACTCCCCTGAGTTACATCACTGAGAATTCACCACTCCCCTGAGTCACATCACTGAGAATTCACCACTCCCCTGAGTTACATCACTGAGAATTCACCACTCCCCTGAGTTACATCACTGAGAATTCACCACTCCCCTGAGTTACATCACTGAGAATTCACCACTCCCCTGAGTTACATCACTGAGAATTCCCCACTCCCCTGAGGTACATCACTGAGAATTCACCACTCCCCTGAGTTACATCACTGAGAATTCCCCACTCCCCTGAGGTACATCACTGAGAATTCACCACTCCCCTGAGTTACATCACTGAGAATTCACCACTCCCCTGAGTTACATCACTGAGAATTCACCACTCCCCTGAGTTACATCACTGAGAATTCACCACTCCCCTGAGTTACATCACTGAGAATTCACCACTCCCCTGAGTTACATCACTGAGAATTCACCACTCCCCTGAGTTACATCACTGAGAATTCACCACTCCCCTGAGTCACATCACTGAGAATTCACCACTCCCCTGAGTTACATCACTGAGAATTCACCACTCCCCTGAGTTACATCACTGAGAATTCACCACTCCCCTGAGTCACATCACTGAGAATTCCCCACTCCCCTGAGTTACATCACTGAGAATTCACCACTCCCCTGAGTTACATCACTGAGAATTCACCACTCCCCTGAGTCACATCACTGAGAATTCACCACTCCCCTGAGTTACATCACCGAGAATTCACCACTCCCCTGAGTTACATCACTGAGAATTCACCACTCCCCTGAGTTACATCACTGAGAATTCACCACTCCCCTGAGTCACATCACTGAGAATTCACCACTCCCCTGAGTTACATCACCGAGAATTCACCACTCCCCTGAGTTACATCACTGAGAATTCACCACTCCCCTGAGTTACATCACTGAGAATTCACCACTCCCCTGAGTTACATCACTGAGAATTCCCCACTCCCCTGAGTTACATCACTGAGAATTCACCACTCCCCTGAGTTACATCACTGAGAATTCCCCACTCCCCTGAGTTACATCACTGAGAATTCACCACTCCCCTGAGTTACATCACTGAGAATTCACCACTCCCCTGAGTTACATCACTGAGAATTCACAGTGACATGGCAGCATGCCATAATGTAATAAGTTCCATACAGTGTGCAGCTCCTTTTGTAATGTTGTGTGTTTGAAAGTCTGTGTACAGTAGACAATACAGAGAATAAGCCATGGAAGTTTCCATTTATAGCTCACAGGTATACAGAGGACACAGGCTGGAGTAAAGAGAGAGAGGACACAGGCTGTAGTAAAGACACTACACACAGGACAGAGGACACAGGCTGTAGTAAAGACACTACACACAGGTATACAGAGGACACAGGCTGTAGTAAAGACACTACACACAGGATAGAGGACACAGGCTGTAGTAAAGAGAGAGAGGACACAGGCTGTAGTAAAGACACTACACACAGGACAGAGGACACAGGCTGTAGTAAAGACACTACACACAGGTATACAGAGGACACAGGCTGTAGTAAAGACACTACACACAGGATAGAGGACACAGGCTGTAGTAAAGACACTACACACAGGACAGAGGACACAGGCTGTAGTAAAGACACTACACACAGGACAGAGGACACAGGCTGGAGTAAAGACACTACACACAGGACAGAGGACACCGGCTGGAGTAAAGACACTACACACAGGACAGAGGACACAGGCTGTAGTAAAGACACTACACACAGGATAGAGGACACAGGCTGTAGTAAAGACACTACACACAGGATAGAGGACACAGGCTGGAGTAAAGACACTACACACAGGACAGAGGACACCGGCTGGAGTAAAGACACTACACACAGGATAGAGGACACAGGCTGTAGTAAAGACACTACACACAGGACAGAGGACACAGGCTGGAGTAAAGACACTACACACAGGATAGAGGACACAGGCTGTAGTAAACAGAGAGAGGACAGTGGATGGAAATAATGGCCTAATGAACAGCTCTGGCAATAATCAGCCTCCTCTCCTGCCTCCTCTCCTCTCCAGACTCCTGGCCAGGTCCAGGTTGTATCTGGGTCACTCACATGCCATACTGTATTTACTCTAGCTGCCTGCCTGTCTGGATGACTCCCCGCCAGCAGAGGAGTCTCTCTCTCTCTCTCTTTCCTACTCTTTCTCTCCCTCCCTTCCTCTCTCTCTTCTAGTAAGCCATCCACATTCTCCCTCTGCAATAATCACCTCTGTGGTTTCCATAATAAATTGTGTTCCAGACAGGGCCACACTGCCCTTTCTAACTGAAGCAACACGCCTCCCATTCCACACACACACACACACACACACACACACACCAGCACGCAGGCTCTCTCTCCGTCTCTCTTTCTGTCACCACCCAATAACAATCTGGAAAACACACTCAATACCATCTGCCTCCACAAGCCATTGGAAAATCCAATACTCAATACAGTCTTTCTTCATCAGTGGATATAGACTAGCTCCCTCAAACTCAACTCTGGACCTCCAAGCCAGTTCCACTGCATGTTGTTCCCTCTAATCAGGGACTGGTTTAGACCTGGGACCCCAGGTGGATGATATGAATGATCAGGTAGAACAGAAAACCAGCAGGCTCCGGACCTCGTTGAGGAAGAGTTGAATACAGCAGGACTAGCTAATCAATAAGCATCAGGGAATAACAACTATGGATCCATCTATCCTGGCTGGGGTTGCAAAGGGTCGGAAACTTTACGCTAAATTTCTGGAATTTTTCCATGGGAAGTAATAGAAAGATACACTGCTTCTTTATGCAACCGCTCTGTTACATTTCTTTTTAACGTTACAGAAATCGCACACTATTCAATATATCTGAGACGGCGCTCAGTTCCAAGCTACATTTCTACGTAATGTTGGAGTCAACAGAAACACAGATTTAAGCATAAATATTCCCTTACCTTCGATGGTCTTCGTTCAGAATGTTCTGGAAGGGTTCATACTTACCCAATACATCGTTTGGTTTCAAGTCTTGCGTCTTTGTATTAGCTACTGCTAATAACATCAGCTGAAATGCACCCAAAACGTCCTCCGGTCCGGATAAGTTGCGCATCAAAACTTCAAAATTACACATTATATGTCGACTAAACAGGTCAAACTAAGTGCAGAAGCAAGCTTTATGATGTTTTAGACGTGCAAAACAAACTTCAATTCAACCGAGCATCGTTTGCTCTTCCCAGGAGTACTGGAACAAAGGAATGGCTGTGACCAATTCGCGCCCTAACGCACAGGTTTTTTTATCGCGACACTTACTCCAATCACTCCTATAGGGCCAATTCTCGCGCGATTTGAACGATTGAACGCTCCAAAGAAAGAGGACATCTAGTGGAAGAGATGGAAAGTGTCCCCAGATCCATAAGTGGTCGGGAAGGGTGGGGGCCATGACGTCAAAGTTGCTCCAACTTTCATGGCCACAAAAACTAGTTTGGAAGAATGCATGCCCTGTGAGTTCTGCTATACTTACAGACATAATTCCAACGGTTTTAGAAGCTTTAGAGTGTTTTCTATCCAATAATAATTATTATATGCATATATTAGCAATTTTTTATAATTTTTTTTTCAGTTTTCTAGGGGTACCCAATTTCTCCAAAGGGGGCGTAAATCTGCCATGTCCCTGGAATTTGGGGAATTTTGCTTAAATTTATAACAGTGAAGCTGGGATACACAGAAGACAATTCTAGGTCTTGTGGCATATTTTGGTTAAACTATCCCCAATTCAATGGAACCACAGTGCATTCATCCATCACATATACAGCTGATTCTCAAGATCTTGCACACTAATGAGATGCTATTGAGCCCAGACTACTACACTGTCTGAGACAAGGACTACATGCTTTCTGGTAAGTTTTGATTACAATACTGGGTGGGGTGAATATATTTTAAATGACATACATTATTTTTCGTTAATTAGTAAATAGTAGCTTACAACAAAGTGTGTTTAAATCATTTTTTAATGGTTAACAATTTCTGCCAATTAGTATTTGCTACCATGTGGGTTTTAGCTTGCTTGAGCCTGCTAACTGAGGAGTGTTAATTCACCTGTTTCCATACATGTTTCATTTTAAAACATTTATCTTACAAAGGAGTTGTTTAACTGCTTAACTATTTATCTGAACATGAAATTGTATTTGTTTTTTCTTTACTAATAAAAAATTATAATCTTTACAGGAAAATTCCACAGGCACTATCGGATATGTGGAGACATTTCCCTGTAGCTAATGTAGAAGGAAAAGCTGTGTACATTTGCAAATACTGTGCCAAATCATCTGGCCAAGTGCATAAAGTTACCTCAGTCCTCACAACAAGCAACTTCTGACAAAAGTCCCTTTACTGCTATTCAAGGTGAAAATAATGAATCAGACACCTTATCGATAGCAACAGCTCATGGTCCTCCTGGAATCAGAAGGTTTTTGACTCAATGGAGGAACGTAGTCAGAGAAATTCTGATGAATGTCTTGCTCGAGCTGTGTATGGAACTGGTTCACCTCTGATGCTCACAGGCAATGTGTATTGGAAGAGATTTCTGAATGTTCTTCACCCAGCATACACCCCTCCAACAAGACATGTTTTATCTACTCATTTGCTGGATACAGAGTTGAACAGAGTTCAAGTGAAGGTCAAGCAAATTATAGAGAAAGCAGACTGTATTGCAATCATCTCTGATGGGTGGTCAAATGTTCGTGGGCAAGGAATACTTAACTACATCATTTCCACCCCTCAAACAGTATTCTACAAGAGCACAGACACAAGGGGCAACAGACACACCAGACTCTACATTGCAGATGAGCTGAAGGCAGTCCTCAATGACCTTGGACCACAGAAGGTATTTGCACTGGTGACAGACAATGCTGCGAACATGAAGGCTGCTTGGTCTAAAGCAGAGGAGTCCTACACCCATTGGCTGTGCTGCTCATGCATTGAATCTGCTCTTCAAGAACATCATGGTACTGAAAACAATGGATACACTCTACAAGAGAGCCAAGGAAATGGTTAGCTATGTGAAGGCTCATCAGCAATCTACCTCACCAAGCAAAGTGAGAAGAATAAGACAACCACATTGAAGCTGCCCAGTAACACCCATGCCCAGTAACACTCATGTTTGACAGTCTCCTGGAGGGGAAGGAGTCTCTCCAAGAAATGGCCATATCACAGTCTGCCAATATGGACAGTCCCATCAAGAGGATCCTCCTGGATGATGTATTTTGGGAGAGAGTGGTAAGCAGCCTGAAACTCCAGAAATCTACAGCAGTAGCCATTGTACGGATTGACGGAGACAATGCCATCCTGTCTGATGTTCAGACTCTGCTTGCAGAGGTAAGATAATAAATCCATACTGTCCTGCCCACTTCACTGTTGCTCCAAGCAGAGGAAACTGCAGTTCTGAAATACATCAAAAAGCGTGAAGTCTTCTACCTGAAGCCCAAACACCCTGCAGCGTACATGTTGGACCCCAAGTATGCTGGTAAGAGCATCCTGTCTGGTGCAGAGATCAACAAGGCCCATGGTGTCATCACTACCGTCTCTCGCCACCTTGGCCTGGATGAGGGCAAGAACCTTGGCAGTCTGGCAAAGTACACTTCCAAGCAAGGGCTTTGGGATGGAGATGCAATATGGCAGTTGTGCCAACATATCTCATCAGCCACCTGATGGAAAGGACTTTGTGGATCTGAGGCTCTTTCCCCTGTTGCCTCCATCATCCTCCAAATCCCACCAACATCATCCACCTCAGAGCACAATTGGTCCTTGTTTGGGAACACACACACACACACACACACACCAAAGCACGCAACAGGCTGACCAATACCAGGGTTGAAAAATTGGTGGCCATCCGGGCAAATTTGAGGCTTTTTGAGTCTGACAATGAGCCTCAACAAGCTTGGAAAGTGACAGTGAAGATGAGGCCTCAGAGTCTGATGTTCAAGAGGTGGACATTGAGGAGGTCCAGGGAGAAGACATGGAAGCCTGAGAGTCTGATGTTTAAGAGGTGGACATTGAGGAGGTCCAGGGAGAAGACATGGAAGCCTGAGAGGAAGACAACCAAAGCTTTAGTTTCTAGACTATAATTTTACAGATGTATGTTGAAAACGTTTTTGGGAGATGCGATGGATCATTGGGGATCATTCAGTATTCCCTTTATTTTGTTGTTCAGTGAAATCATCCCATGTGAAGAATCAACTCATTTAATTAAAGTTCAATTCGTAACTAAATAGTTTTTGTATTTCAATTGGAAGGATTTAATCATTTGATTTATGTCTACATATGATAAGGTAAAAGGTTTCTGTCTCCATATGACATGGTAAATATATCCAATACAAAAAACATCTACATTTAAATGGTATTAATATTAATTTCCATATATTCCCTTTAATTCCCATATATTCCCGTTAATTCCCATATATTCCAGTTAATTACCATGGAACGTTAACACCTCTGAATATTCACAAAAATGTGCAACTCTAATCCAGGCCATATCCACAATAACAATTAATGTCCCATCTATCCAGGCCATATCCACAATAACAACTAATGTCCCATCTATCCAGGCCATATCCACAATATCAACTAATGTCCCATCTATCCAGGCCATATCCACAATAACAACTAATGTCCCATCTATCCAGGCCATATCCACAATAACAACTAATGTCCCATCTATCCAGGCCATATCCACAATAACAACTAATGTCCCATCTATCCAGGCCATATCTACAATAACAACTACTGTCCCATCTATCCAGGCCATATCCACAATAACAACTAATGTCCCATCTATCCAGGCCATATCCACAATCTATCCAGGCATCCCTCCCTCCCTCTGCATCCCTCCCTCCCTCTACATCCCTCCCTCCCTCTACATCCCTCCCTCCCTCCCTCCCTCTACATCCCTCTCTCCCTCCCTCTATATCCCTCCCTCCCCCCTCTACATCCCTCCCTCCCCCCTCTACATCCCTCCCTCCCTCTGCATCCCTCCCTCCCTCCCTCTACATCCCTCTCTCCCTCCCTCTATATCCCTCCCTCCCTCTATATCCCTCCCTCCCTCCCTCCCTCCCTCTACATCCCTCCCTCCCTCCCTCTACATCCCTCCCTCCCCCCTCTACATCCCTCCCTCCCTCCCTCTGCATCCCTCCCTCCCCCCTCTACATCCCTCCCTCCCTACCTCTACATCCCTCCCTACCTCTACATCCCTCCCTCCCCCCTCTACATCCCTCCCTCCCTCTACATCCCTCCCTCCCTCCCCCCTCTACATCCCTCCTTCCCTCCCTCTACATCCCTCTCTCCCTCCCTCTATATCCCTCCCTCCCTCCCTCTGCATCCCTCCCCCCCCCTCTACATCCCTCCCTCCCCCCCTCTACATCCCTCCCTCCCTCTACATCCCACCCTCCCTCTACATCCCTCCCTCCCTCTACATCCCTCCCTCCCTCTGCATCCCTCCCTCCCTCTACATCCCTCCCTCCCTCCCTCCCTCTACATCCCTCCCTCTACATCCCTCCCTCCCTCCCTCTACATCCCTCCCTCTACATCCCTCCCTCCCTCTACATCCCTCCCTCTACATCCCTCCCTCCCTCTACATCCCTCCCTCCCTCTGCACCCCTCCCTCCCTCTGCACCCCTCCCTCCCTCTGCATCCCTCCCTCCCTCTACATCCCTCCCTCTGCATCCCTCCCCCTCTACATCGCTCCCTCCCCCCCCTACATCCCTACCTCCCCCCTCTACATCCCTCCCTCCCTCTGCATCCCTCCCTCCCCCCTCTACATCCCTCCCTTCCCCCCTCTACATCCCTCCCTTCCCCCCTCTACATTCCTCCCTCCCTCTACATCCCTCCCTCCCTCTACATCCCTCCCTCTGTATCCCTCCCTCCCTCTGTATCCCTCCCTCCCTCTACATCCCCCCCCCCTACATCCCTCCCTCCCCCCCTCTACATCCCCCCCTCTACATCCCTCCCTCCCTCTACATCCCTCCCCCCCTCTACATCCCTCCCCCCCTCTACATCCCTCCCCCCTCTACATCCCTCCCTCCCTCTACATCCCTAACTCAAATGAAGTGTAAATTGTGTAGGTGGATGATCTGCTTAAGGGACTGTCATCTCTGCCTCTCTGACAACACAACAACATCTCATTCTGTGTTGTGTTTGACCTTGTGGTTAGTTTGATGCTAATCATCTTAATTTCTCTGGTTGAGTCACAGCGAAGCAGAATAACACCATTATAATATGGTTAAACCATTGCAGGACTTTGCTACTGTGTTCTCACAAAGCCAGACGCAGTATTGTCACGTTCACCCTGCAGCCTGTCAAGGCTACTGTGGTTCTAGTCAGACGGAGTGAGGATGATCATTGTAGAAGACACTCTCTTCTACATAACAGTAAATAGCTGGTCTGCAACAAGGCAGAGAAGAAAAGAGGGAAAGAGTTAGAAACATAGAGAGGAAGAGAAAAGAGACTTGAGAGAGAAGAACAGACAGA
>NC_092167.1:3595671-3603171 GCF_045791955.1 Oncorhynchus clarkii lewisi
TAGAATCTCTATATAACCACTAGAGGGTATATCAACCTTCTGACAGTCTAGAATCTCTATATAACCACTAGAGGGTATATCAACCTTCTCCAGCTGAATGAAGTGTTACCACAATTAGTGTAACACCAATAAGTGATAAATACAAAATACAGTAGCCATGGTTCCCATATACAGTAGCCATGGTTCCCAAATACAGTAGCCATGGTTCCCAAATACAGTAGCCATGGTTCCCATATACAGTAGCCATGGTTCCCAAATACAGTAGCCATGGTTCCCAAATACAGTAGCCATGGTTCCCAAATACAGTAGCCATGGTTCCCAAATACAGTAGCCATGGTTCCCATATACAGTAGCCATGGTTCCCAAATACAGTAGCCATGGTTCCCATATACAGTAGCCATGGTTCCCAAATACAGTAGCCATGGTTCCCAAATACAGTAGCCATGGTTCCCAAATACAGTAGCCATGGTTCCCAAATACAGTAGCCATGGTTCCCAAATACAGTAGCCATGGTTCCCAAATACAGTAGCCATGGTTCCCATATACAGTAGCCATGGTTCCCAAATACAGTAGCCATGGTTCCCAAATACAGTAGCCATGGTTCCCACCCAGGTGGTGAAGGTAGGAAACATCACCACCACTCTGCTGATCCTCAACACTGTGGCCCCACAAGGTTGCGTGCTCAGCCCCCTCCTGTACTCCCTGTTCACCCATGACTGCGTGGCCAAGCACGCCTACAACTCAATCATCAAGTCTGTAGACGACACAACAGTAGTAGGCTTGATTACCAATGATAACAAGACAGCCTATAGGGAGGAGGTGAGGGCTCTGGGAGTGTGGTGCCTGAAAAAAAAACTCTCACTCAACATCAACAAAACAAAGGAAATTATCGTGGATTTCAGGAAACAGCAGAGGGGGCACCACCCTATCTACATCTGTCGGGACCGCAGTGGAGAAGAATGAAAGCTTCAAGTTCCTTGGCGTACACAACACTGACAAACTGAAATGACCCACCCACACAGACAGTGTGGTGAAGAAGGCGCAACAGAGCCTCTTCAACCTCAGGAGGCTAAAGAATATTTGGCTTACAGTGGCGATACAGTAACCACTGAAGAGGTAGGAATCTCTCTCTCTCTCTCTCTCTCTCTCTCTCTCTCTCTCTCTCTCTCTCTCTCTCTCTCTCTCTCTCTCTCTCTCTCTCTCTCTCTCTCTCTGCATGCTGGGAGTGATTGGTGCATGCTGGGAATTGTTTGAGTGAAGGAGTGCGTGTGTTGTGGAGAGTTAGATATTCACAACTTTCTTTCGGTTTGCTATTTCTTGGTTTTCTTCTGTGCATGATTAAGGTTATTATTTTTGCTTTTTTTGTTGTGGTAGAATTAAGTTTTTTGTTTTTCGTATCGAAATTACCCTGATTTTGGCGGGGATGGCAGCCCGAATGGGGATGCCGTCCCTGTCACTTCGGCACGGCTTTAGGTGTGTTACTGAAGCTACTGTCACGGTGGAGGAGTTTCTGGTCGCCGTAGGAGAGAAGGTAGGCTATGAGAATATTGCTTATGCATCCCGGATGAATAAAGCTGTGGTGGTATTTCTTAAAGAAGAATGTCTGGTTGATCGGATGGTTGAGCATGGTGTAATTCTTAAAGGAATGTTTATTCAAGTTACGCCGCTTTTTTCTCCGTCAACAAGGGTAACGATTTCAAATGTACCACCGTTTATTCCAAATGAGCTGTTGGAGCGCGAGTTATTGCGCTTTGGGAAGTTCGCCAGTTCAATTAAGGTTGTTCCGTTGGGTTGCAAACACCCGGCGTTGAAACAGGTAATGTCATTTCGGCGACAGGTGTTTATGTTTTTGGACTCACCGGAGCAGACTTTAGAGTTATCGTTTAAAGTCAAGTATGACAATAGATTGTATATGGCTTATGCTAGTACGGGTAGTCAACGGTGTTTTGAGTGTGGGGATGTTGGTCATAAGCGACATGCTTGCCCGAAAAGGGAGAAGGCCGAGGGAGGGGCGCAGGTGGTTCTCATAACGCCTGGGCCCACTGATGTAGGGAGAGGTGGGCCGACAGCGGCAGAGCAGCCACAAGCACCTGGTGCTGAGGAACAAGTTATCCCCGTTGAGGGCACGGGGTTGCAACTTGTATTAGAGGGAAATGTTATGCTACAGAAAAGTATTGTTGTAGAAGGTAAGGATGTATCTGAAGAGCCAGTTCCTCAGACTGGTGAGCAGGTGCCCAGTATGAGTGCTGGGGTAAAGGAGGGGGTTCATGTGGAGCTAGGCTCCCAGGTAGTGGAGGATATGCCCATTGTGAGTAACGGGGTACAGGAGGGGTTTCATGTGGAGCTAGGCTCCCAGGTAGTGGAGGAGATGCCCACTACGAGTAATGAGGTTCAGGAGGGGTTTCATGTGGAGCTAGGCTCCCAGGTAGTGGAGGAGATGCCCACTACGAGTGCTGGGGTTCATGTAGAGCTAGGCTCCCAGGTAGTGGAAGAGATGCTCACTACGAGTAATGAGGTACATGAGGGTTTTCATGTGGAGCTAAGCTCCAAGGCAGTAGAGGAGATGCCCACTACGAGTGCTGGGGTTCATGTGGAGCTAGGCTCCCAGTTAGTGGAGAAGATGACTACTATGAGTAGTGATGTTCAGGTGGGGCTAGTCTCCCAGGTAGTGGAGGAGATGCCTGGTACGAGTGATGAGGTGCAAGTGGGGAGTGTTGAAAGGGATGTGGTAGAGGGGAGTCAGTTGTCTGTGGTCTCAGCTGAAGATCAGGAGAATGATATGGATATCTCTTTAGATATGACAGCTGCTGGTGAGGACTCAGTTTATGATCTAGAGGAGGTAAATGAGTTTCTGGATCAGACTTTTGGGAAATCTGTCAAATTGGCAGATTATTTTGATGTTGATAAGTTTGTGAGGTCAGCTGTGATGTTACAGAAGACGGTGGGGTTAGACCAATTGAGTGAGAAGAAGCGGTTTCGCTTGAGGAAATTTATTACTGCTGTTGCAGCAGCAAAAGGTGGTGGGAAACGTGTTCAGGTTAAGAGAAGAAAGAAAAATAATGATGATGATCATGCTTCATAGGGTGTCTTTTTTCTCGTTGGTTTCTCTGTGGTTTCTTCTGCTTTTCTTTTCTCTTTTCTATATGGAGGTACTAAGGGTAGGTTCTCTCAATATTAATGGGGGAAGGGACAGGAATAAGAGGGCTTGGGTACTAGAAGTAATAAAACAGAAAAGGCTTAATGTAGTTTTCCTACAGGAGACACATAGTGATGAGGAAAATGAGGTTGACTGGGGTATGTGGTGGGAGGGGCAGCATGTACTCAGTCATGGTACTAATTTCAGTGCTGGGGTGGCCATCTTGTTTTCCTCAGGCTTAGGGGTGACTGTGGTATCTACAACAGAGATTGTCAAGGGTCGGGTTTTATTGGTCAAGGTGGATGTTATGGGGTTTCTGTTTGTTTTTTTGAATGTTTATGCTCCGAATGAGGGTACAGAGCGTATTGCTATATTTGATCAAATAAAGGAAACCTTAAGACAGTGTGACCAAGAGGGGTGTATGGTTTTAGGGGGTGACTGGAACTGTACAGTGGATTTTACTGTTGATCGCACCGCTGAAGAACCTCACCTGCGGTCAGCCACTTGCCTGTCTGGCCTATTAACTGAGTTTGAGCTTTCTGATGTGTGGAGAGTAAGGAATGCAAAAGTTAGGCAGTACACATGGCTAAAAATGAATGAAGGTCGTGTCAGTGCAGCAAGGTTAGACAGGTTGTATGTATCTGATCACTACTGTAGTAGGGTTGGAAAGTGTGCCATTACTCCTGTGGGTTTCTCTGATCATCATATTGTTACTGTTGATATTCACTTGTCCTGTCCACGACGGTCATCGCCTTACTGGTATTTTAATGTTAAATTGTTACATGATGTCATGTTTTGTGACAGGTTTTTGTTGTTTTGGGAAAAATGGAGGGGTATAAAAAGGAATTTTGAGTCCTTGAGACAATGGTGGGAGGTTGGGAAGGCCCAAATACGAGTTTTTTGTCAACAGTATACTGCTCTGTCTCAAATTGAGGTTAAAGAGACTATCAAGGCCCTTGAACAGGACATCAAATCTACTGAATTGAAGCTGCTCACTCAGAACGACCCTGGACTAGTCATGAACTTACAGGACAAGAGACATGAACTGAGGTCGTTTCTGCATGAAAGAGTGAAGGGTGCCTTGATTAGGTCTCGTTTCGCTTCCCTCAAGGATATGGATGCTCCTAGCGCTTTTTTTTTCAACCTAGGACAGTCGAAATTTCAACGCAAACAGATGGTCTGCCTTCGTCTCCCTGATGGGAAGGTGACCACGAATGATATTGAAATGCGTCAACATGCCGTGGATTTTTACTCATCCCTTTATAAGGCGGAGGATTGTGACTCTTTATGTACTGAACAGTTGTTACACGGTCTTCCTCAATTGGGACCTGAGCAGAGAGTCGCATTGGACGCTGATATTACACTGCAAGAGCTGTCCACAGCAGTTATGCAGCTCTCAACAGGCCGAGCCCCTGGCATCGATGGTTTACCATCTGAGTTTTACAAGCACTTTTGGGGGTCTATTGGGGAGGATTTTTATGAAGTGGTGTGTGAATCTTTTCATGAGGGTTCTCTTCCTGTATCCTGTCAACGTGCGGTGCTTTCACTGTTGCCAAAAAAGGGGGATTTGGCTCTCATAAAAAATTGGAGACCTGTTGCCTTGCTGTGCGCAGAATACAAAATTGTTTCTAAATGTCTCTCAAACAGGTTGAAAGACTATCTGGGATTGTTGATCCACAAGGACCAGTCCTACTGTGTACCTGATCGCTCTATTGTTGACAACTTGTTTCTGATAAGAGATGTTTTAGACATTTGTAAACTGTCTGCTGTAAATGTGGGTTTACTTTCGTTGGATCAGGAGAAGGCTTTTGATCGTGTGGACCACCAGTACTTGTTTAAAACAATGAAAGCCTTTGGGTTTGGGGATGTTTTTCTGTCTTGGGTGAATTTACTGTATGCTGGAGCCTCGTGTATGGTGAAGGTTGGTGGTGGTTTGAGTTGCCCCATCCCTGTCGAAAGGGGCATCAGGCAGGGATGCCCAATTTCAGGGCAGTTATATAGTCTGGCGATTGAACCAATGCTTTGTTTTTTAAGAGCGAAGCTTACTGGTTTCTCTGTGCCAGGTGTAATGAAGGGTCCCACGATAGCACTGTCTGCGTATGCAGATGACGTGATCGTTTTTATTACAGGGGGTGAGGATGTTAAGGTTCTCTCAAACACTTTAAAGGTGTATGAGGGGGCCTCCTCAGCTAGAGTCAATTGGGGAAAGAGTGAAGCGCTGTGGGCAGGTCAGCTTCAGATGGGGTCCGCTCCACGGTTACCAGGGGGGCTTCAGTGGGGCAGAGATGGAATGAAGACTTTGGGAGTTTTTCTAGGCTCCGATGTCTTTCAGAAAAAGAACTGGGAGGGTGTAGTGGAGAAAGTGTGTGCCAGACTGTCAAGGTGGAAATGGGTGTTGCCCCAGCTGTCCTATAGGGGACGGGTCCTGGTAGCTAATAATCTTGCTGCTTCTACCCTGTGGCACAGACTAATGATTTTACAGCCACCAAAGGGTCTGATACAAGAGCTTCAGAGGACCCTTGTCAATTTCTTCTGGTCTGGACAACACTGGATCAAAGCTGCAGCCCTGTATCTGCCACTGCACGAGGGTGGGCAAGGCCTGGTGGACATTTCCTCTAGGATCACGGCTTTCCGGCTCCAAGCAGTTCAGAGATTGTTGTACAGAGACTGTTCTAGCTGGGTCGAAACAGCCTACATATTGATGAGGAGAGCGGGCTGTTTGGGCTTAGACAAACATATTTTCCTCTTAAAGCTGGAGGGGGGTGATTTGACTGGCCTGACTCCATTTTATGAGTCTGTTATGCAGGCTTGGAGAGTCTTTGTCAAGTCCCGTAAGACCGGCACGCCACCAGGGATGTGGCTTTTTGAAGAGCCTCTTTTTCATAACACTGCAATCCAGTCCCGTGTTCTGGTTTCAGCTAGCCTACGTTCATGCCTATTAGGCGTGGGGTGTACCAAGCTGGGTCATCTGATGCGGAGCAGGAGCAGATTGGAGGAGCTGAGAGAAAGAGCGGGGATCCGATCATCTCGCCTACTGAGGAAGGTCGTCGATGAGGTCTGCGACTCCTTGCCAGTGCTTCATCTGCAGTATGTGACTGACATTTCCAATTCTGATCGGTGGAAGGAGGGTCTGGATTATGTGTTCCCTGCACTGATTGTTAGTGCTGCGATGGGGGCATTTGAGGAGGACGCGGGGATGCTGCTTTCCTTCGATACCCCGGAGCTGGGGGAGTTCAACGAGGTGGGAAAGAAGGCTATGTACAGAACATGTGTGAAGGTGTCCCATGCCTCTTCCCTGGAAGGGGTAAAATCGACGAGGTGGGCGGATGTGCTTGGTCCAGGTGCTTCTCCAAAAGGCTGTTGGCGATCATTGTATAAACTGCCTATTGATAAGAGGACAGCTGACCTCCAATGGAGGATAATACATGGAGCTATAGCCACCAACATGCATCTGGTACACCTGGACCCTACTGTTGGGGAGGGGTGTCCATTCTGTGCTGAAGATGAATCTCTGGCACATCTGTTTTTACTGTGTCCCAGGTTGGTTGGGATGATTGATCTGATCACTGATTGGTTCTCAACGTTGGGAGAGGTTTTCTCTTCCCAACTGTATATATTTGGGCCAAAGTACAGGTTCAGTCAAAAGGGTGTAGTTGTGTTGCTTAATTTTGTGTTAGGGGCAGCAAAATTAGCGATATGGAAGACACGAAAGAACAGCATTCGGGGACAGGGGTCTGTGGATGTGGTGGGAATGCTGGAGGGAATGTTGGCAGCGAGACTAAGGGTTGAGTTTGCTTATTATAAACTTGTCAATAATATTGATCTGTTTTTGAGTATATGGGGTATTCAGAGGCTGTTGTGTTTTGTTACTGTGGAGGAGGAATTGGAGTTGTGTTTTTAATTGATGTGTAACTGTGGTTTTGTATGAGTATTTATTGTGTGGTGGGCCCCCAGACCCAATAAAGAGTATTTAAAACTCAAACTCTCTCTCTCTCTCTGTCTCTGTCTCTGTCTCTCTCTCTCTGTCTCTCTGTCTCTCTGTCTCTCTCTCTCTCTCTCTCTCTCTCTCTCTCTCTCTCTCTCTCTCTCTCTCTCTCTCTCTCTCTCTCTCTCTCTCTCTCTCTCTCTCTCTCTCTCTCTCTCTCTCTCTCTCTCTCTCTCTCTCTCTCTCTCTCTCTCTCTCTCTCTCTCTCTCTCTCTCTCTCTCTCTCTCTCTCTCTCACAGAACACACACACAGAACACAAACACATACAGAACACACACACACACACACACACACACACAGAGAGAACACACACACAGAACACACACAGATACAGAACAAACAGATACAGAACAAACACACACAGAACACACACACACA
>NC_092167.1:3608171-3630671 GCF_045791955.1 Oncorhynchus clarkii lewisi
CACGGTTGGTGCGACTGGCTTCTGGGTTGTGTTAAGAAGCAGTGCGGCTTGGTTGGGTTGTGTATGGAGGACTTTCAACCTTCATCTCTCCCGAGGTAGATATGTATAGGGGTAATGTGACAGGGATACTGGAGTGATGGAGGTAGATATGTATAGGGGGGAGGAGACAGGGATACTGGAGTGATGGAGGTAGATATGTATAGGGGGGGGGGATACTGGAGTGATGGAGGTAGATATGTATAGGGGGGAGGAGACAGGGATACTGGAGTGATGGAGGTAGATATGTATAGGGGGGAGGAGACAGGGATACTGGAGTGATGATGGTAGATATGTATAGGGTGGAGGAGACAGGGATACTAGAGTGATGGAGGTAGATATGTATAGGGGGGAGGAGACAGGGATACTGGAGTGATGGAGGTAGATATGTATAGGGGGGAGGAGACAGGGATACTGGAGTGATGATGGTAGATATGTATAGGGGGGAGGAGACAGGGATACTGGAGTGATGATGGTAGATATGTATAGGGGGGAGGAGACAGGGATACTGGAGTGATGGAGGTAGATATGTATAGGGGGGAGGAGACAGGGATACTGGAGTGATGGAGGTAGATATGTATAGGGGGGAGGAGACAGGGATACTGGAGTGATGATGGTAGATATGTATAGGGGGGAGGAGACAGGGATACTGGAGTGATGGAGGTAGATATGTATAGGGGGGAGGAGACAGGGATACTGGAGTGATGATGGTAGATATGTATAGGGGGGAGGAGACAGGGATACTGGAGTGATGGAGGTAGATATGTATAGGGGGGAGGAGACAGGGATACTAGAGTGATGGAGGTAGATATGTATAGGGGGGAGGAGACAGGGATACTAGAGTGATGATGGTAGATATGTATAGGGGGGAGGAGACAGGGATACTGGAGTGATGGAGGTAGATATGTATAGGGGGGAGGAGACAGGGATACTAGAGTGATGATGGTAGATATGTATAGGGGGGAGGAGACAGGGATACTGGAGTGATGGAGGTAGATATGTATAGGGGGGAGGAGACAGGGATACTGGAGTGATGGAGGTAGATATGTATAGGGGGGAGGAGACAGGGATACTAGAGTGATGATGGTAGATATGTATAGGGGGGAGGAGACAGGGATACTGGAGTGATGGAGGTAGATATGTATAGGGGGGAGGAGACAGGGATACTGGAGTGATGGAGGTAGATATGTATAGGGGGGAGGAGACATCCCTTTGTTAGGTGTGAGAAAGTGAAAGGGATAGTTTATTCTGGCATAACCCTGACATCAATGTGTAATAGCACAATCAGCTTGCAAGTGACAGGTAGCCAAGTGGTTAGAGTGTTGCACCAGTAAAAAGGTCGCTAGTTCGAATCCCTGTGCAGAAAAGGTGAAAAATCTGTTGACGTGTCCTTGAGCAAGGCACTTATTGCTCCAGGGAAGCCATTGATAATGGGTGGCTGGAACCCCACTCTCAGGGGGAGTTGGGAAATGCAAAACAAAAAAAACTCTCCAACTCACATGTGTGTATAATTTGCACATGTGTGAAATAAGACAAACATAATCACCCACCACATGATTATCATGTGGGTAAACAGGCTTTATGTAGAATCCTGGGGGCCTGTACACACACACACATCTGGTATAAACCTACATTTTCATTACAACAGCAGCCATCCAACACATAAGTGAACTTGCCAAACTCATTGCTGCAAAAGAGAAGAAATTAATATGGGGTGGGAAAGAAGTGAAAGTAAGAGCTTGGCTTTCTTCAGCCCAGCAGGAATCTAATACGTTTGCCCAGATTGAGCTAACTCCACAAAAATTAAACAATCTCAAAATCTCAAATTTTCTTCAATGAAATACATTCTGAAGTGCTAACCCCAATTTTTGGGGTTCTAAGGGAAACATAGTGTTATTACTGTGTATAAGGCCAACCATACAGCATTATCGTTCCTCTACCATACAGCATTATCCTTCCTCTATAATAGAGCACTATCCTTCCTCTACAATACAGCATTATCCTTCCTCTACAATACAGCATTATCCTTCCTCTACGATACAGCGTTATCCTTCCTCTACACTACAGCATTATCCTTCCTCTACAATACAACATTATCATTCCTCTACGATGCAGCATGATCATTCCTCTACAATGCAACATTATCCTTCATATGCGGTACGACATTACCCTTCCTCTACACTACAGCATTATCCTTCCTTTACACTACAGCATTATCCTTCCTATACAATACATTTATATAATTTCTCTCACTCAGCAATATCCTTATCCATTAGACTCTAGCAAGCTGATACATGATAACACACACACACCACAAGCGCTTATTTTGAGTAAACTTGAAGTTACAGAAGTGAGAGATGACAGGTCTTGACTTGCACATATTGGACTCAACAAACAACTCAGGCAGTATCACCAGGTACTGGAATAGGGGTCAAAGGGGAGGTGACACCAGGTGTCACCAGGTACTGGGATAGGGGTCAGAGGGGAGGTGAAACCAGGTACTGGGATAGGGGTCAGAGGGGGGGGGGGGGGTGTAACCAGGTGTCCACCAGGTACTGGGATAGGGGTCAGAGGGGGGGTGTAACCAGATGTCCACCAGGTACTGGGATAGGGGGTCAGAGGGGAGGTGAAAACTATAAACCAGGTGTCCACCAGGTACTGGGATAGGGGTCAGAGGGGAGGTGAAAACTATAAACCAGGTGTCCACCAGGTACTGGGATAGGGGTCAGAGGGGAGGAGAAAACTATAAACCAGGTGTCACCAGGTACTGGAATAGGGGTCAGAGGGGAGGTGAAACCAGGTGTCCACCAGGTACTGGTATAGGGGTCAGGGGGGGAGGGGGTGTAACCAGGTGTCCACCAGGTACTGGGATAGGGGTCAGGAGGGGGGGGGGGGGGGGGGGGGGGGGTGTAACCAGGTGTCCACCAGGTACTGGGATAGGGGTCAGGGGGGGAGGGGATGTAACCAGGTGTCCACCAGGTACTGGGATAGGGGTCAGGGGGGGAGGGGGTGTAACCAGGTGTCCACCAGGTACTGGGATAGGGGTCAGGAGGGGGGGGGGGGTGTAACCAGGTGTCCACCAGGTACTGGGATAGGGGTCAGAGGGGAGGTGAAAACTATAAATCAACAACTAGAGGAGGTTGTCGTGACTAGTTCATTAAATTTCCATTAAACAAAAAATGTACAGTATGTTATCTATAGTAGGTCAATAGTATGCCCGTGTCAATGTCATCCTCTTTCATTCTACACCATTCATAGAATGTAATTTTATTTAACCTTTATTTAACTAGGCAAGTCAGTTAAGAACAAATTCTTATTTACAATGACGGCCTACCCTGGCCAAACCCTCCCCTAACCTGCACGAGGCTGGGCCAATTGTGCGACGCCCTACGGGACTCTCGATCACGGCCGGTTGTGATACAGCCCGGGATCAAACCAGGGTCTGTAGTGACGCCTCTAGCACTGAGATGCAGGGCCTTAGACCTCTGTGTCCCTCAGGATCGAATGAAACTCTACCAGCAGGAAAAAGACCCATCAAAGATCCATCCAACAACAGGTCAGCTGTCTCCCATAACAACCAGATGAAACAGAGAGGTCACTGTTATCAGTCATATCCCTGTAACCAGGGTCCAATGTCCCCACAGGGGGCTGTACCTGCTCCCAACTCCTTTAGTGGGAGGAGGGCTGTGGAGCAGCCTGACATAAGGCCTTACAGTGGAGCAGCCTGCCATAAGGCCTTACAGTGGAGCAGCCTGCCATAAGGCCTTACAGTGGAGCAGCCTGGCATAAGGCCTTACAGTGGAGTAGCCTGGCATAAGGCCTTACAGTGGAGCAGCCTGGCATAAGGGCCTTACAGTGGAGCAGCCTGGCATAAGGTCTTACAGTGGAGCAGCCTGGCATAAGGGCCTTACAGTGGAGCAGCCTGGTATAAGGCCTTACAGTGGAGCAGCCTGAGATAAGGGCCTTACATTGGAGCAGCCTGACATAAGGCCTTACCGTGGAGCAGCCTGGCATAAGGGCCTTACAGTGGAGCAGCCTGGCATAAGGCCTTACAGTGGAGCAGCCTGACATAAGAGCCTTACAGTGGAGCAGCCTGGCATAAGGGCCTTACAGTGGAGCAGCCTGGGATAAGGGCCTTACATTGGAGCAGCCTGACATAAGGCCTTACCGTGGAGCAGCCTGGCATAAGGGCCTTACAGTGGAGCAGCCTGGCATAAGGCCTTACAGTGGAGCAGCCTGACATAAGAGCCTTACAGTGGAGCAGCCTGGCATAAGGGCCTTACAGTGGAGCAGCCTGGCATAAGGCCTTACAGTGGAGCAGCCTGAATATGGACTGGGGTAGGGCGGCATGTCATTAGGGCCTTATCTCCTCTACAGCAGGTGGGCTCTGACACTGAGACAGACTGTTGGCCCCCTCACAGTGGAGTTAGTACTGAACAACATAACAGTCATTCACTCATTCATTCATTCACTCACTCCTTAATTATCTCTCATACACACAGGCAGACTGACAGGCAGACAGACAGACATAATCAATTATCAGTCAACTGACTAATCAATGATCAGTCAAAAGGCCAGGACACACAGCATTGTGTAACGGATGACATGTACAATATTGAACAGACCCCAGGAAGAGTAGCTGCAGCACGAGCTAATAAACTAAACTAAAATGTTTTTAAAAGTGTATGATCTGAAGGTAACTTCTCCGGTAATTAACGACTTACGGTACCTACTGCCGTTACAAACTAGTCTTACTGTAGCTTGCTGAAAAATACAGACGGTACCTACTGCCGTTACAAACTAGGCCCACTGTAGCTTGCTGAAAAATACAGACGGTGCCTACTGCCGTTACAAACTAGGCCCACTGTAGCTTGCTGAAAAATACAGACGGTACCTACTGCCGTTACAAACTAGGCCCACTGTAGCTTGCTGAAAAATACAGACGGTGCCTACTGCCGTTACAAACTAGGCCCACTGTAGCTTCCTGAAAAATACAGACGGTACCTACTGCCGTTACAAACTAGGCCCACTGTAGCTTGCTGAAAAATACAGACGGTGCCTACTGCCGTTACAAACTAGGCCCACTGTAGCTTCCTGAAAAATACAGACGGTACCTACTGCCGTTACAAACTAGGCCCACTGTAGCTTGCTGAAAAATACTACCGTTAAAAGAATAGTAACTGATAATTTTAAAAAAATACAACGTTATTATTCTGTCAAACTAATCTAGTTAGGGAGCAGCATTATTACTGAGTAGTTATTAGGCTGTTTTGAGGTAAACCCAGGCCCAGTGACGCGTGAATAACAAGGGGTCGATGACAACGTTTAGCCCCAGTCATGAAGCAACCTGTTGCCCGCTGTCTGGAGGATACGAGTAGTCTAGTGGATACCGGGAATAGCCCACAAATACCGCCTCCTCCTCGTCCAAGTCAATCACGGGTGCTTTGGAACAGGCTACAGTCAATTACACAGGGCGTTTACAAACACTTTAGAAGGTCTAATGTTTAGTTCAGATTGGGTATTCTGGAAGGGAGCCGCGCCAGGGTTATTTGACTCCTGTGCTCATGGGAGGAGCTGGGGAAATGCCATTTCAACGGGCGGCAACGTTACACTTTGGAGGTAAATCTCCTATAAACAAGTCATTCCCGTAGGAAAGCGTGTCGTAGATAAAATAATGAGTCTATCTAATCGGAGCCGTCGTAAATCTTTCTATAGCTTTTGTGTTTACAACAATAACGCTACAATGTTGCCGAATAGGCCTGGCGATACATGTTTTATCCACACAGCGTAGCAACAACGTAACAACTTGCAACTTGCTGGACTAGGTTGTTGGCTCCTCGGTAGAGCGGGTGTCGACGTGCTGTGTTGGCCACGCAGCGAGTTGACAGCTCTTTCGTAAGACTGACAAGTCAAAGACAAACCCTTCAGTAAGTAAGACAGTCAAATGAACCCTCAACGGCAGTCTAGAAGACCCCGCTCACTATACACCGACAAAACAACACAATGCACTGATTCATACCCGCTGTATTCGGCTATAAGACGGCCTATTCCTCTGAGGGAACACATGAACACATTGAATGGTAGAATACATAACATACCTACCTACATTGTGTTAAACCCCAGTGAAACGAGACACCTCTTTTCCTCAACCGCTAAATACATTTTCCCTCCTATCTCGCGCTGCACAAGAGCCCAACAACTCGAGACAACAACTAAGTAAAGCTGCTATAATTAGAGTTAATTACAACAGACATGCTGTCAGAACTACCGTATAACACACCACACACACTCAACACATGTACATGACTGCTCTTTCCTGAGACACACACACACACACACTCTCAGGGCAACTAGACTGTCCACTTCTCAGCCCAGTCAGAAGTGGGCTTCAATCTAGAAAATCACTTTTAAAATGTCACCTACCTTCTTCTCATAAATCCGGTTAGTCCAGTTATGTCAATTATCCGTATCCGGCGTCAGATAGAACCGTTATCCGTTGAGGAACCGTTACAACCGATAGAAAATGCCTGTTTTCCGAGCAGTTGCTATTTTTCTCCTCTATTGCCAGCACTACCAGTAGATCCCGAGCCAGGGCGCTTCAGTGACGTAAGGATCGGGATGCGCGTTCACGAGAATGGCCTCCCTCCACTCCACCGCCGTACGTGCACGAGTCTTTCAACATCAGACGCTGGCGGGAGGGTCACGAGAGAAATGAACGGGCTTTCCTCTGTGGCAGAGAGACTTTCACCATAGAACACAATCTATTCTAGACCCTGACTCGTGAAGCTCTTTGAATACTTGCCAGGTATTTCAAACAGAAGAGGGCGCCCTTGGGTAAACACTTCCTAACCTCATCACAGATCAAGATAACAGTTTATTGTCAAACCCCCTGAAGTTCTAACACTGTTTGGAAACGACAACAAGCGTTTTACTGTAAGTCTAGCCGTTTGTAGTGTGCCCATGACATTGTGTCTCGTGTACTTTGAGAGCTATACACAGTATTATGTCTTTTGTTGCCTACAATTTACTTTCGTGTATGTCTAAGTATATGTGTGTAGGCCGGTACAGCAATGTGTTCATTCTAATCCACTGTCAATGACAGTTGTGACAATTCCAGCTGTCAGTGTTGACCACCTCCCATACTGTCCCAGTGCAGTCCCCTGGCGCCAAGGTGGTGTAGTGTGTGTACCCCTTACACACTCTCTCTCTCACACACACACACACACACACACACCAGTTGTCACCCACCCAGACGTGGCCCAAGGAATGTGTCTGGTTCGGTCACCTGAGTGGCCATAGACCAAAGCCTTGATCATGTAATGACTTATTTGTCCATGGTTGGTTAGGTTACTTTATAAATGTAATCTGTTACAGGACAGTTACTAATACCTGTCCAATGTAATCTGTTACGGTACAGTTACTAATTACCTGTCCAATGTAATCTGTTACAGTACTAATTACCTGTCCAATGTAATCTGTTACAGCACAGTTACTAATTACCTGTCCAATGTAATCTGTTACAGTACTAATTACCTGTCCAATGTAATCTGTTACAGCACAGTTACTAATTACCTGTCCAATGTAATCTGGTACAGCACAGTTACTAATTACCTGTCCAATGTAATCTGTTACAGGACAGTTACTAATTACCTGTCCAATGTAATCTGTTACGGTACAGTTACTAATTACCTGTCCAATGTAATCTGTTACAGTACTAATTACCTGTCCAATGTAATCTGGTACAGCACAGTTACTAATTACCTGTCCTAATTACCCAAACTCAGTAACGTAATCTGATTACTTTCAGTTACATTTTGATTAGAAGAATACTAAAATAATCCATCAATTGCATGTGTCATCGCAGTGGTCTCTGATTGGTGGTCATCAGTTGGTGTGTCATCACAGTGGTCTCTGATTGGTGGTCATCAGTTGGTGTGTCATCACAGTGGTCTCTGATTGGTGGTCAGACTTGCTCAGGTGGAATAAACCTGAAGGCCCATACCGTCAATGTGATTGTCCTGTGTTTTATATACACCAATTGTACAAAACATTAGGAATACCTTCCTAATATTGAGTTGCACCCCCTTTTGCCGAGAGGGTTCCGGGTGTGTGGAAAGCGTTCCACAGGGATGCTGGCCCACGTTGACTCCATTGATTCCTACAGTTGTGTCAAGTTGGCTGGATGTCCTTTGGGTGGTGGACCACTCTTGATACACACGGGAAACTGTTGAGCGTGAAAAACCCAGGTGCGCCTTACTACCATATCCAGTTCAAAGGCACTATTACATTCTGAATGGTACACATACACAATCCATGTCTCAATTGTCTCAAGGCTTACACATCATTATTTAGCCTGTCTCTTCTCCTTTATCTACACAGATTGAAGTGGATTCAACAGGTAACATCAATAAGGGATCATATCTTTCACCTGGATTCACCTGGTCAGTCTGTCATGGAAAGAGCAGGTGTCCCTAATGTTTTGTCCACTCAGTGTATATTTCCTCACTATGAGGTTGGAATAATACTGTGTGGTGAAAATGATGATTATGCTCCTTTTAATATAAGAGCTGTTTGAAAAGACCGCCTGAAACTTCAGCCTGTGTTGGTGGGATGGAGTTTTGCCCTGCCTGGTGAAATCACCATCTGGTTAGTTAGTTAATTAATCGACCAATAAGAAAGAGCGTTCCAAACCTCTCTGCCAATAACAGCTAGTTTTCAGTTTTCCCTTCCCAACTCAGACCAATAGAAATTGTTCTTTGCCAAGAAGCAATTTTTTTGTTTATTTTTGACCATTTTAATTGAAATCACAATAAGGCACTTCAAATTGTTAGTTAGAAATTATTTGATATTGAGATAAAAACAGCTGCATTTGACCTTTTAAACTTGCTCCTTTTGTCAATGCATAACGGAATGTCGTTGAGAAAACAGAACGCTGTCATAATGTATTTTTTTTTGCAAAACATCCTTTTTTTAAAAAAGTAATCCAAGAAGTAATCATCTTGTTTTTCCTAAAGTATCTGTAATCTGAATACAGTGTTTTTGCTGGTAACATAAGTGATCACAGTTACTGTCACATTCTGACCTTTATTTCCTTTGTTTTGTATGTAGTTAGTATGGTCAGGGCGTCAGTTGGGGTGGGCAGTCTATGTTTGTTTTTCTATGATTTGGGGATTTCTATGTTTCGGCCTAGTATGGTTCTCAATCAGAGGCAGGTGTCATTAGTTGTCTCTGATTGAGAATCATACTTAGGTAGCCTGGGTTTCACTGTTTGTTTGTGGGTGATTGTCTATGTTAGTGGCTTGTGTTTCAGCACAGGTCTCATTTATAGCGTCACGGTCGTTTATTGTATAGTTTGTATTCAGTGTTCAATACTTTCTTTTTATTAAATATTCATCATGACCACATACCACGCCGCATTTTGGTCCTCCGATCCTTCTCGCCTCTCCTCTTCAGATGAAGAGGAGGACGCCCGTGGCAGTTACATTTTTTGTTGTAATCAGATTACATGTAACTGATGTCATCATTTACTCCCCAGCCGTATTACTTATCCTTAATAAACACATTTATTCAGTATCACGTGTCTCAGCCCTCACTTAACAGAACATTTGACCAAGACAAGGTTGTTTTATGGAGTTTTATTGCATTAGAGACACACTTTGGACACAGTGAGTATCATTATTTTATTAGTAAAATAAAGACCACTAGTAGACACTGTTTCCCCTTATATTATCTGAAGACCCTATGGTCTGTAGCCATTCTTGGAAATCCCAGACCAAGGACATGCTTGAACATTGTTAAATTGTGGGAGGCAACCCGTTTGTCTAGAGAGACTAATCTGTAGCCCAAACACTTGTCTTTAATTTGATTTCTGAGCCATACACATTAGAATAAGACAATTCTACTTTTTGACATTTAAATGATTAATATCTTTCTTTTACAAATCTCTTCTGATAAAAAAAAGTTACAATAGTAAACCCGTATTGCCGCGTTTTGAAAGATATATCACTGAAGTATATCACTCTAGGTTTTAGGGTACAGGTCAGTCTACTGTCTAGGTTGTGGGGTACAGGTCAGTCTTCAGTCTAGGTTTTAGGGTACAGGTCAGTCTACTGTCTAGGTTGTGGGGTACAGGTCAGTCTTCAGTCTAGGTTTTAGGGTACAGGCCAGTCTTCTGTCTAGGTTGTGGGGTACAGGCCAGTCTTCTGTCTAGGTTGTGGGGTACAGGCCAGTCTTCTGTCTAGGTTTTGGGGTACAGGTCAGTCTACTATCTAGGTTTTGGGGTAAAGATCAGTCTACTGTCTAGGTTTTGGGGTACAGATCAGTCTACTGTCTAGGTTTTGGGGTACAGATCAGTCTACTGTCTAGGTTTTGGGGTACAGGTCAGTCTACTGTCTAGGTTTTGGGGTACAGGTCAGTCTTCAGCCTAGGTGTTGGGGTACAGGTCAGTCTACTGTCTAGGTTTTGGGGTACAGGTCAGTCTACTGTCTAGGTTGTGGGGTACAGGTCAGTCTACTGTCTAGGTTTTGGGGTACAGGCCAGTCTACTGTCTAGGTTTTGGGGTACAGGCCAGTCTACTGTCTAGGTTTTGGGGTACAGGCCAGTCTTCATTCTAGGTTTTGGGGTACAGGCCAGTCTTCATTCTAGGATTCGGGGTACAGGTCAGTCTACTGTCTAGGTTTTGGGGTACAGGCAAGTCTTCTGTCTAGGTTTTAGGGTACAGGCCAGTCTTTTGTCTAGGTTGTGGGTTACAGGCCAGTCTTCAGTCTAGGTTTTGGGGTACAGGCCAGTCTTCTGTCTAGGTTTTGGGGTACAGGCCAGTCTTCATTCTAGGTTTTGGGGTACAGGCAAGTCTTCTGTCTAGGTTTTAGGGTACAGGCCAGTCTACTGTCTAGGATGTGGGGTACAGGCCAGTCTTCAGCCTAGGTTTTGGGGTACAGGCCAGTCTTCAGCCTAGGTTTTGGGGTACAGGCCAGTCTTCTGCACTCCAAATGCGGTGATGAAGATGTTGATGATGGCGGTGATGAAGACGAGGCCGGTGGCCACGTTGTTCATGATGTCCAGCTTCCTCTGGTTGGCCACGTTGTTCAGGTCCTTACGTGCTGGAACACACAGAGACCAACAGTGTTGTAACTGAGGCGAGACCCGATGCCATACAGTAGTGGTGTGTGGGTAATATCACAGAGGAAGCCGGTAAACAAGACATATTATAACCTGTTGTGACGTTGTGTTGTTTGCTCTGTAACCCATTCGTTCATACGCCACCGTGATGTGCAATAATATACAACAACACAAACAGTCACACAGTGGTGGAATAAATTCAACTACACATACGTTTATTTCATCACAAAACCGGAGAGAAACATCTGTCAGGTGACGTCCACAAAGCATATATTACATGTAACAAACAGTCGTATGACCTGCAGCGTGGTCAAGCAAGTTCATGTTTTACAGTTTACTAAACAACTACTGGTTTAGAACTACAGAGTTACCTCCAGTCAGCTACCGACAACTGGTTTAGAACTACAGAGTTACATCAAGTCAGCTACAGACAACTGGTTTAGAACTACAGACAACTGGTTTAGAACTACAGAGTTACCTCCAGTCAGCTACAGACAACTGGTTTAGAACTACAGACAACTGGTTTAGAACTACAGTGTTACATCAAGTCAGCTACAGACAACTGGTTTAGAACTACAGACAACTGGTTTAGAACTACAGTGTTACCTCCAGTCAGCTACCGACAACTGGTTTAGAACTACAGAGTTACCTCCAGTCAGCTACAGACAACTGGTTTAGAACTACAGAGTTACCTCCAGTCAGCTACAGACAACTGGTTTAGAACTACAGAGTTACATCCAGTCAGATACAGACAACTGGTTTAGAACTACAGTGTTACCTCCAGTCAGCTACAGACAACTGGTTTAGAACTACAGAGTTACCTCCAGTCAGCTACAGACAACTGGTTTAGAACTACAGAGTTACCTCCAGTCAGCTACAGACAACTGGTTTAGAACTACAGAGTTACCTCCAGTCAGCTACAGACAACTGATTTAGAACTACTGAGTTACCTCCAGTCAGCTACAGACTACTGATTTAGAACTACAGACAACTGGTTTAGAACTACAGACAACTGGTTTAGAACTACAGAGTTACCTCCAGTCAGCTACAGACTACTGATTTAGAACTACAGACAACTGGTTTAGAACTACAGACAACTGGTTTAGAACTACAGAGTTACCTCCAGTCAGCTACAGACTACTGATTTAGAACTACAGAGTTACCTCCAGTCAGCTACAGACAACTGGTTCAGAACTACAGAGTTACATCCAGTCAGCTACAGACAACTGATTTAGAACTACAGAGTTACATCCAGTCAGCTACAGACAACTGATTTAGAACTACAGAGTTACATCCAGTCAGATACAGACAACTGGTTTAGAACTACAGTGTTACCTCCAGTCAGCTACAGACAACTGGTTTAGAACTACAGAGTTACCTCCAGTCAGCTACAGACAACTGGTTTAGAACTACAGAGTTACCTCCAGTCAGCTACAGACAACTGGTTTAGAACTACAGAGTTACCTCCAGTCAGCTACAGACAACTGGTTTAGAACTACAGAGTTACCTCCAGTCAGCTACAGACAACTGGTTTAGAACTACAGAGTTACCTCCAGTCAGCTACAGACAACTGATTTAGAACTACTGAGTTACCTCCAGTCAGCTACAGACTACTGATTTAGAACTACAGACAACTGGTTTAGAACTACAGACAACTGGTTTAGAACTACAGAGTTACCTCCAGTCAGCTACAGACTACTGATTTAGAACTACAGACAACTGGTTTAGAACTACAGACAACTGGTTTAGAACTACAGAGTTACCTCCAGTCAGCTACAGACTACTGATTTAGAACTACAGAGTTACCTCCAGTCAGCTACAGACAACTGGTTCAGAACTACAGAGTTACATCCAGTCAGCTACAGACAACTGATTTAGAACTACAGAGTTACATCCAGTCAGCTACAGACAACTGATTTAGAACTACAGAGTTACATCCAGTCAGATACAGACAACTGGTTTAGAACTACAGTGTTACCTCCAGTCAGCTACAGACAACTGGTTTAGAACTACAGAGTTACCTCCAGTCAGCTACAGACAACTGGTTTAGAACTACAGAGTTACCTCCAGTCAGCTACAGACAACTGGTTTAGAACTACAGAGTTACCTCCAGTCAGCTACAGACAACTGATTTAGAACTACTGAGTTACCTCCAGTCAGCTACAGACTACTGATTTAGAACTACAGACAACTGGTTTAGAACTACAGACAACTGGTTTAGAACTACAGAGTTACCTCCAGTCAGCTACAGACTACTGATTTAGAACTACAGACAACTGGTTTAGAACTACAGACAACTGGTTTAGAACTACAGAGTTACCTCCAGTCAGCTACAGACTACTGATTTAGAACTACAGAGTTACCTCCAGTCAGCTACAGACAACTGGTTCAGAACTACAGAGTTACATCCAGTCAGCTACAGACAACTGATTTAGAACTACAGAGTTACATCCAGTCAGCTACAGACAACTGATTTAGAACTACAGAGTTACATCCAGTCAGATACAGACAACTGATTTAGAACTACAGACAACTGGTTTAGAACTACAGACAACTGGTTTAGAACTACAGACAACTGGTTTAGAACTACAGAGTTACCTCCAGTCAGCTACAGACAACTGATTTAGAACTACAGACAACTGGTTTAGAACTACAGACAACTGGTTTAGAACTACAGAGTTACCTCCAGTCAGCTACAGACAACTGGTTTAGAACTACAGAGTTACCTCCAGTCAGCTACAGACAACTGATTTAGAACTACAGAGTTACATCCAGTCAGCTACAGACAACTGATTTAGAACTACAGAGTTACCTCCAGTCAGCTACAGACAACTGATTTAGAACTACAGACAACTGGTTTAGAACTACAGACAACTGGTTTAGAACTACAGAGTTACCTCCAGTCAGATACAGACAACTGATTTAGAACTACAGAGTTACATCAAGTCAGCTACAGACAACTGGTTTAGAACTACAGTGTTACATCAAGTCAGCTACAGACAACTGGTTTAGAACTACAGAGTTACCTCCAGTCAGCTACAGACAACTGATTTAGAACTACAGACAACTGGTTTAGAACTACAGACAACTGGTTTAGAACTACAGACAACTGATTTAGAACTACAGAGTTACATCCAGTCAGCTACAGACAACTGATTTAGAACTACAGACAACTGGTTTAGAACTACAGAGTTACCTCCAGTCAGCTACAGACAACTGGTTTAGAACTACAGAGTTACCTCCAGACAGCTATCGACAACTGGTTTAGAACTACAGAGTTACCTCCAGTCAGCTACAGACAACTGGTTTAGAACTACAGAGTTACATCCAGTCAGATACAGACAACTGGTTTAGAACTACAGTGTTACCTCCAGTCAGCTACAGACAATTGATTTAGAACTACAGAGTTACATCAAGTCAGCTACAGACAACTGGTTTAGAACTACAGAGTTACCTCCAGTCAGCTACAGACAACTGGAGCCCTGCCTCTGCTATTCCAGCTACATTTGAACTTAAACATTTAAACATCATCAAATCAACAATAACAATATATGCTTAGTTTAATACACAAACTTAAAGATACCAAAAACGATTTAGTCCAATCAATGTAGCTAAATATCATGTGGCTGTCCATGGTTACTGATGTGCGTGCGTGCGTGTGTGTGTGTGTGTGTGTGCGTGTGCGTGTGCGTGTGCGTGTGTGTGTGTGTGTGTGTGTGCCCTAGTTGAATACCTATGCCTTCCTCTTCCATGTTGGCTAAACGGTCCATGGCTCTGTACACTTTTAGTTTTAGTTTTCACAGGCTAACTAGCTAAAATGCTTGCCAGCCTAACTTCCTCACATGGGCTAGTTATGAACCAGCTAAGTTAGCTAGCTAGTTATGAACCAGCTAAGTTAGCTAGCTAGTTATGAACCAGCTAAGTTAGCTAGCTAGTTATGAACCAGCTAAGTTAGCTAGCTAGTTATGAACCAGCTAAGTTAGCTAGCTAGTTATGAACCAGCTAAGTTAGCTAGCTAGTTATGAACCAGCTAAGTTAGCTAGCTAGTCATGAACCAGCTAAGTTAGCTAGCTAGTCATGAACCAGCTAAGTTAGCTAGCTAGTTATGAACCAGCTAAGTTAGCTAGCTAGTTATGAACCAGCTAAGTTAGCTAGCTAGTCATGAACCAGCTAAGTTAGCTAGCTAGTTATGAACCAGCTAAGTTAGCTAGCTAGTCATGAACCAGCTAAGTTAGCTAGCTAGTTATGAACCAGCTAAGTTAGCTAGCTAGGTATGAACCAGCTAAGTTAGCTAGCTAGTTATGAACCAGCTAAGTTAGCTAGCTAGTCATGAACCAGCTAAGTTAGCTAACTAGTCATGAACCAGCTAAGTTAGCTAGCTAGTTATGAACCAGCTAAGTTAGCTAGCTAGTTATGAACCAGCTAAGTTAGCTAGCTAGTTATGAACCAGCTAAGTTAGCTAGCTAGTCATGAACCAGCTAAGTTAGCTAGCTAGTTATGAACCAGCTAAGTTAGCTAGCTAGTTATGAACCAGCTAAGTTAGCTAGCTAGTTATGAACCAGCTAAGTTAGCTAGCTAGTCATGAACCAGCTAAGTTAGCTAGCTAGTTATGAACCAGCTAAGTTAGCTAGCTAGTTATGAACCAGCTAAGTTAGCTAGCTAGTTATGAACCAGCTAAGTTAGCTAGCTAGTTATGAACCAGCTAAGTTAGCTAGCTAGTTATGAACCAGCTAAGTTAGCTAGCTAGTTATGAACCAGCTAAATTAGCTAGTTAACGTGATTCTACTAGACTACATCCAGGCAACATATTGAACTTCAATCGTCTCCAGCCAGTGGCAGCAGCTACTCTTCATGGGGTCCGGATATATGCATGTATGGTTTGATCAGAATTGCAATCAGAATCATTGGCCTGTACAGGGAATTAAGTCAAAACCAGAAGTCCAAATCCCCATCTCCATCTATGGGTTAGGAAAGTGATGATTTAGCAGCTAGCCAGTGCAGGACATCAACACAAACAGACCAGAAACAGACACGTTTTTCTGACAATGATGACATTTTGCATAGGATGTGATTTGATTGGTGTGAAGCCAAATCCAAACTGTCCTCCCGTGGGGGGAGTTTTGCTGTGCCAGGACAATACATTGTTTAGCTCATCTCAACGCTGAGGTCATTAAAGATCCCATGACACTTATCGTAAGAGTAGGGGTGTTAACCCCAGTGTCCTGGCTAAATTCCCAATCTGACCCTCAAACCATCACGGTCACCTAATAATCCACAGTTTACAATTGGCTCATTCATTCCCCTCCTCTCCCCTGTAACTATTCCCCAGGTCGTTGCTGCAAATGAGAACGTGTTCTCAGTCAACTTACCTGGTAAAATAACAGATACATTTTTAAAAAATAAAACGCTGATTGGCAAATTATTTATTTTCTTTTTTTTAATCAATGGAGGCGAAACGGTTGATGGCATCAATCAATGAAACGCTACAGTGGCAACATGTTATAATGTTTATTTCCAGACAGCATCAGATACATGGGCTACACACACTGAGACAGAGGGGCGCTGTTTCCCTCGATCGGATCATTTCTCTGCTGAGATTCAGACACTTGAGAATTGACGGAGAAGTATGAAAACACAGGTCAAATATTTGGGGAAGCCTGTTGGTCAAATACTTGGGGAAGCCTGTTGGTCAAATATTTGGGGAAGCCTGTCTTCCCTTGGTCTACATAAATCCACTCCACTGATGCTACACGCGGTTTATAACTTCAGGGACTAAGATGATTGTTTAAAGGTCAGTAATGAACAGTTTACAACACATTGGTTTAAATTGTGAAATGGACTGTGTGCTTCTGTTGCCCCTCGCATGGACCTCTTACAGGCTTTTTTACTGTAATGACACTTGACAAGTCCAGACTCACCCATGGCGACAAACAGCACCCCAGCCAGCACCTGGAAGAGCAGCGACGACCCGATGAGGACCAGGACGGTGACGTAGTACCTGTAATGACGTATCATCTCTTAGACTCATCCTGCCTGGTGGCCAAAACTAGACGACTACAATGGAAATACAGTGAGTCAGGAATCTTTATTGTATTATGTATTATTTTACACACACAAATATCCACTTGTGTATTAAATGATCAAATCAAATCAAATGTAATCAGAATACCTGAAGTCTGGCCCCTGCTCCAGGACGGCCTTCAGCTGGGCAGCGTTGGCCATCAGCAGGGCCACGTCTAACATGCTCCCTGCCACCGTCTTCTTAGTGGCATAGTGGTTCATATTCAGACTGGTGTTACCACCCTGAGAGAGAGAGAGTGAGAGAGGGAGAGAGAGACAGAGACAGAGAGAGAGACAGAGAGAGAGAGAGAGAGAGACAGAGAGAGAGAGAGAGAGAGAGAGAGAGAGAGAGAGAGAGAGAGAGAGAGAGAGAGAGAGACAGAGAGAGAGAGAGAGAGACAGAGAGAGAGAGAGAGAGAGAGAGAGAGAGAGAGAGAGAGAGGGAGAGAGAGGGAGAGGGAGACATATGAGTAAGGCCATGTCTAACATTCTCTCTGCTCTGGTCTTCTTAGTGGCATAGTGTTCCAGGTTGAGACTAGACCCTGAGGAAGAGAGAGAGAGAGGGATGGGTAAGTTAAATCCTATACCCACTAGTTGTTTCTCACCTTTATACAGTAGATGGAAGCAAATACAATCTGTAATCTGAACCCTCGTCAATTCTCCTAACGCACCAATAGATGGCAGCACAGTATCCAGAATACAATGTAGGAAACAGTGTTGAGGGGAGGGGACTATACGGTAGCACAATCCAGGTGTTTAAAGCTCTTAGAGACTTACCCAGAAAGACTCACATCTGTAATCGCTGCCAAAAGTGCTTCTACAAAGTATTGACTCAGGGGTCTGAATACCTATGTAAAATAGATATTTCTGTATTTAATTTCTCTGTGTATGTTACAGTGTGTCCATCATGGTGTACGTGCTGTGGGTGTGTTAGAGTGTGTCTATCGTGGTGTACGTGCTGTGGGTGTGTTAGAGTGTGTCTATCATGGTGTACGTGTTGTGTGTGTGTGTGTGTTGTGTGTGTTAGAGTGGCTACATCTTGGGCTCCCGGGTGGCGCAGCGGTCTAAGGCACTCAGTGCTAGAGGCGTCACTACAGATCCTGGTTGGATTCCAGGCTGTATCACAACTGGCCGTGATTGGGAGTCCCATAATAGGGCGGCGCACAATTGGCCCAGCGTCGTCCGGGTTTGGGTTTGGTAAGCTGTCATTGGCCCAGCGTCGTCCGGGTTTGGGTTTGGTAAGCAGTCATTGGCCCAGCGTCGTCCGGGTTTGGGTTTGGTAGGCAGTCATTGGCCCAGCGTTGTCCGGGTTTGGGTTTGGTAGGCAGTCATTGGCCCAGCGTCGTCCGGGTTTGGGTTTGGTAGGCAGTCATTGGCCCAGCGTCGTCCGGGTTTGGGTTTGGTAGGCAGTCATTGGCCCAGCGTTGTCCGGGTTTGGGTTTGGTAGGCAGTCATTGGCCCAGCGTCGTCCGGGTTTGGGTTTGGTAGGCAGTCATTGGCCCAGCGTCGTCCGGGTTTGGGTTTGGTAGGCAGTCATTGGCCCAGCGTTGTCCGGGTTTGGGTTTGGTAGGCAGTCATTGGCCCAGCATCGTCCGGGTTTGGGTTTGGTAGGCAGTCATTGGCCCAGCGTCGTCCGGGTTTGGGTTTGGTAGGCAGTCATTGGCCCAGCATCGTCCGGGTTTGGGTTTGGTAGGCAGTCATTGGCCCAGCGTCGTCCGGGTTTGGGTTTGGTAGGCAGTCATTGGCCCAGCGTTGTCCGGGTTTGGGTTTGGTAGGCAGTCATTGGCCCAGCGTCGTCCGGGTTTGGGTTTGGTAGGCAGTCATTGGCCCAGCGTCGTCCGGGTTTGGGTTTGGTAGGCAGTCATTGGCCCAGCGTTGTCCGGGTTTGGGTTTGGTAGGCAGTCATTGGCCCAGCGTCGTCCGGGTTTGGGTTTGGTAGGCAGTCATTGGCCCAGCGTCGTCCGGGTTTGGGTTTGGTAGGCAGTCATTGGCCCAGCGTTGTCCGGGTTTGGGTTTGGTAGGCAGTCATTGGCCCAGCATCGTCCGGGTTTGGGTTTGGTAGGCAGTCATTGGCCCAGCGTTGTCCGGGTTTGGGTTTGGTAGGCAGTCATTGGCCCAGCATCGTCCGGGTTTGGGTTTGGTAGGCAGTCATTGGCCCAGCGTCGTCCGGGTTTGGGTTTGGTAGGCAGTCATTGGCCCAGCGTTGTCCGGGTTTGGGTTTGGTAGGCAGTCATTGGCCCAGCGTTGTCCGGGTTTGGGTTTGGTAGGCAGTCATTGGCCCAGCGTCGTCCGGGTTTGGGTTTGGTAGGCAGTCATTGGCCCAGCGTCGTCCGGGTTTGGGTTTGGTAGGCAGTCATTGGCCCAGCGTCGTCCGGGTTTGGGTTTGGTAGGCAGTCATTGGCCCAGCATCGTCCGGGTTTGGGTTTGGTAGGCAGTCATTGGCCCAGCGTTGTCCGGGTTTGGGTTTGGTAGGCAGTCATTGGCCCAGCGTTGTCCGGGTTTGGGTTTGGTAGGCAGTCATTGGCCCAGCGTCGTCCGGGTTTGGGTTTGGTAGGCAGTCATTGGCCCAGCGTCGTCCGGGTTTGGGTTTGGTAGGCAGTCATTGGCCCAGCGTTGTCCGGGTTTGGGTTTGGTAGGCAGTCATTGGCCCAGCATCGTCCGGGTTTGGGTTTGGTAGGCAGTCATTGGCCCAGCGTTGTCCGGGTTTGGGTTTGGTAGGCAGTCATTGGCCCAGCATCGTCCGGGTTTGGGTTTGGTAGGCAGTCATTGGCCCAGCGTCGTCCGGGTTTGGGTTTGGTAGGCAGTCATTGGCCCAGCGTTGTCCGGGTTTGGGTTTGGTAGGCAGTCATTGGCCCAGCGTTGTCCGGGTTTGGGTTTGGTAGGCAGTCATTGGCCCAGCGTCGTCCGGGTTTGGGTTTGGTAGGCAGTCATTGGCCCAGCGTTGTCCGGGTTTGGGTTTGGTAGGCAGTCATTGGCCCAGCGTTGTCCGGGTTTGGGTTTGGTAGGCAGTCATTGGCCCAGCGTCGTCCGGGTTTGGGTTTGGTAGGCAGTCATTGGCCCAGCGTTGTCCGGGTTTGGGTTTGGTAGGCAGTCATTGGCCCAGCGTCGTCCGGGTTTGGGTTTGGTAGGCAGTCATTGGCCCAGCATCGTCCGGGTTTGGGTTTGGTAGGCAGTCATTGGCCCAGCGTTGTCCGGGTTTGGGTTTGGTAGGCAGTCATTGGCCCAGCGTTGTCCGGGTTTGGGTTTGGTAGGCAGTCATTGGCCCAGCGTCGTCCGGGTTTGGGTTTGGTAGGCAGTCATTGGCCCAGCGTCGTCCGGGTTTGGGTTTGGTAGGCAGTCATTGGCCCAGCGTTGTCCGGGTTTGGGTTTGGTAGGCAGTCATTGGCCCAGCATCGTCCGGGTTTGGGTTTGGTAGGCAGTCATTGGCCCAGCGTTGTCCGGGTTTGGGTTTGGTAGGCAGTCATTGGCCCAGCATCGTCCGGGTTTGGGTTTGGTAGGCAGTCATTGGCCCAGCGTCGTCCGGGTTTGGGTTTGGTAGGCAGTCATTGGCCCAGCGTTGTCCGGGTTTGGGTTTGGTAGGCAGTCATTGGCCCAGCGTTGTCCGGGTTTGGGTTTGGTAGGCAGTCATTGGCCCAGCGTCGTCCGGGTTTGGGTTTGGTAGGCAGTCATTGGCCCAGCGTTGTCCGGGTTTGGGTTTGGTAGGCAGTCATTGGCCCAGCGTCGTCCGGGTTTGGGTTTGGTAGGCAGTCATTGGCCCAGCGTCGTCCGGGTTTGGGTTTGGTAGGCAGTCATTGGCCCAGCGTTGTCCGGGTTTGGGTTTGGTAGGCAGTCATTGGCCCAGCATCGTCCGGGTTTGGGTTTGGTAGGCAGTCATTGGCCCAGCGTTGTCCGGGTTTGGGTTTGGTAGGCAGTCATTGGCCCAGCGTTGTCCGGGTTTGGGTTTGGTAGGCAGTCATTGGCCCAGCGTCGTCCGGGTTTGGGTTTGGTAGGCAGTCATTGGCCCAGCGTTGTCCGGGTTTGGGTTTGGTAGGCAGTCATTGGCCCAGCGTCGTCCGGGTTTGGGTTTGGTAGGCAGTCATTGGCCCAGCATCGTCCGGGTTTGGGTTTGGTAGGCAGTCATTGGCCCAGCGTTGTCCGGGTTTGGGTTTGGTAGGCAGTCATTGGCCCAGCGTTGTCCGGGTTTGGGTTTGGTAGGCAGTCATTGGCCCAGCGTCGTCCGGGTTTGGGTTTGGTAGGCAGTCATTGGCCCAGCGTCGTCCGGGTTTGGGTTTGGTAGGCAGTCATTGGCCCAGCGTTGTCCGGGTTTGGGTTTGGTAGGCAGTCATTGGCCCAGCATCGTCCGGGTTTGGGTTTGGTAGGCAGTCATTGGCCCAGCGTTGTCCGGGTTTGGGTTTGGTAGGCAGTCATTGGCCCAGCATCGTCCGGGTTTGGGTTTGGTAGGCAGTCATTGGCCCAGCGTCGTCCGGGTTTGGGTTTGGTAGGCAGTCATTGGCCCAGCGTTGTCCGGGTTTGGGTTTGGTAGGCAGTCATTGGCCCAGCGTCGTCCGGGTTTGGGTTTGGTAGGCAGTCATTGGCCCAGCATCGTCCGGGTTTGGGTTTGGTAGGCAGTCATTGGCCCAGCGTTGTCCGGGTTTGGGTTTGGTAGGCAGTCATTGGCCCAGCGTTGTCCGGGTTTGGGTTTGGTAGGCAGTCATTGGCCCAGCGTCGTCCGGGTTTGGGTTTGGTAGGCAGTCATTGGCCCAGCGTCGTCCGGGTTTGGGTTTGGTAGGCAGTCATTGGCCCAGCGTTGTCCGGGTTTGGGTTTGGTAGGCAGTCATTGGCCCAGCATCGTCCGGGTTTGGGTTTGGTAGGCAGTCATTGGCCCAGCGTTGTCCGGGTTTGGGTTTGGTAGGCAGTCATTGGCCCAGCATCGTCCGGGTTTGGGTTTGGTAGGCAGTCATTGGCCCAGCGTCGTCCGGGTTTGGGTTTGGTAGGCAGTCATTGGCCCAGCGTTGTCCGGGTTTGGGTTTGGTAGGCAGTCATTGGCCCAGCGTTGTCCGGGTTTGGGTTTGGTAGGCAGTCATTGGCCCAGCGTCGTCCGGGTTTGGGTTTGGTAGGCAGTCATTGGCCCAGCGTTGTCCGGGTTTGGGTTTGGTAGGCAGTCATTGGCCCAGCGTCGTCCGGGTTTGGGTTTGGTAGGCAGTCATTGGCCCAGCATCGTCCGGGTTTGGGTTTGGTTGGCAGTCATTGGCCCAGCGTTGTCCGGGTTTGGGTTTGGTAGGCAGTCATTGGCCCAGCGTTGTCCGG